>NC_064810.1:45551303-45585463 GCF_023721935.1 Panthera uncia
AATGTTATATAAATTTATATATATGTGTGTATTTATATATATATATGTGTATGTGTGTATATATATATATATATATATATATAATTCAACTAAATTTAGCTCTGAATGGCCAGTAAAGCCTAGGCAGGAAAGAAAAGGTAAAAGAAGTATGAAATCAAAAAGTGACAGAGTAGATCCAGGCAGGAAAATGATATGCATGGCAGAGAATGATGAAACACCACATGGGTGGACCAGGAAGTAGATCTCAACTCTGGCTGCACATCAGAATCACACGAGGAGCATAAAATGCCTCTGCTGGGTCACAATTAAAAAAGAAACAAGCAAACAAAAAACAAACAACAAGCAAATCTCTGGCCCAGGTATCTGCAGTTTATAAAAGTTCCCCAGGAGATTCTGATGTTCCCTGTATTAAAAACCACTGCCCGTCCCACCTTAAGCCCAGAAAGGGCAAAAACACTTACAGAGGGACACAACTTACCATTTGAGAATAACTATTACATGTGTTTAGTTGGGTCTATAGGCTGTCAGTACCAGTTACCAACTTCTAACATTAAAAGGTTGAACCAAACTAAATGTCTTCAAAATGAAAGTTAAATACATCGACTTTAAATACCACCACCTCCAGAGAGACCACCAGCCATAGAGTGGCACTGCACAGACCCTCCACAGGGTGGTAACAGGAGGTCCGACTAATTTGGAGACACGGGCTGAACTACACGTCCTTAATGAGGCATGATCAACTCCACCCTATCTTAAACCCACTGATAACACACTGGTGACTAGCAGAGCAATACACTTGGAAGATATTTTCACATAAGCAAGTTCTCCATTTCGACTTAACCTTATACGTGAGGTTTTCCTTTGGATTTTCTTTCCTGTGCAAAGAACCCTGTGTGCACTTTGAAGCTGAGATTCATTACATCATTCCTTCTGCGTTGGAGGAAATATGGGGAAGTTCAGAGCCCAGCCAATGCTATTTCCACTTTTCACCTCTCATGCACAATCCATTGCACCTGCCAAGGAATAAGGCTTAATACGCCTCCTGAAAACCTCGTTAAGATTTATATATTCTTTCTCACATTCTTAAATTATGCCCCCTGGCTTTTTTTAAAATTCATATTTGCACAATAATATTTTGCAAGCTCCAGGGATGCTTACCATCAGCTTCTTCTACTTCAAAGTATCTGTAGTTGAAATGGATAGTAGGAGCATGAGGATTCTTGGGGTGGATAACAGAGCTCACGCCCATAGCAGAAAACGGCAATTTACCTGGAAAGCAAAACACGTGGTGAGCTCCACTTAATCATCGGGCTTAAATCACTCCAACTTGGTTTCGGGACCAATTTTCAAAAGCTCCTTTTTGTCTCTTAAAATACAATTTTAAAGAAGTAAATGTGAACATGCTTCTTTGGCATGTGCACCCTAAAGTTTTTTTTTTTTTCCACAGAAGCAATATTTATTGTACAAATAGAACTCATGGGGAATAAAGGTTTGCAGGGACTTTTAAAGGCTGTCGAGACTGCCTGATTTACCATCTTTCGTCTTCAGAATTTTCCCTCTGCTTCTCATTTGTTTCGCTGCTTCCTCAGAAAGATTTCCATGAACAACAGAAACGCTCACCCCAGCCTTTTCAAAAACATGCCCATCTTGAAGTACGCAGCTGATGCCACCACCTCCTGTTTATAGAAATACAAAATGAGGAGAGAAGGTAAGGGTGTATGCAAAATCGAAAACAACCCTTGCATGAAGGTGGTGGGATTGGGAGTGACTTTCCTCCTCTACTGTCCAAATCTTCTAGACCATCAGGATATTTAGCATTTTAAAGTACGATAAAATTAGATAACTAGCATAGCTTGATGACACTGCGACTGCCTAGTGGGCAAATATTTTACCTTTCCCACAGCACTAAACTGAGTATTTCTTCTACATCTAAAATAAATCACTGGACGGGCGCCTGGGTGGCTCAGTCAGTTAAGCATCCGACTTGATTTCTGCTCAGGTCATGATCTCAAGGTTTGTGAGATGGAGCCCCCACCCAAAGGGCTCCGTGCTAATAGCTCAGAACCTGCTTGGGACTCTCTCACTCCCTTTCTATCTGCTCCTCCCCTGGACAAGTTTGCTGGCTCAAAATAAATAAATAAACTTTAAAAATAAAATAAATCACTGGAATATTTTCCCTTCAAATACTACTGTCCACAATGGCATCCATTGGTTATGATACATGAGAGAAGTCCACAGTTAAAAACAGGTATGGGTATGTTTGAGGAATGTTCTGCTATTACCAAGTTTAAGAGCTCTGTATTAATTGTTTTTTCTGTGTGCTGTGTACCATTTAATTTTGTTTATAGGCACTTAAAAAACAGTAGACATTTGAACTCTTCAGGGATTTGGGACTTTAAACTGAATAAGATACACATTAATATTTAGGTAGATGAGATTTACTACTAATAGGTTTTTTTTCTTAAGACACTAGAGTTACCACAAAGGCAACTGTTCATAGAGGTACTTGTTTGTCTTTATTTCTAAGAATTTTTAGAGCTGGATGGGACGTAAGACTATCCAGTGCAACCCCTGTACATTTCAAGTGAGAAAATGAGGCCCAGAAAGACAAAACACTTTATCCAACATCACACAGCTGGCAAGTGGTCCAATTTGTTTTAGTGCTTTCTATGCATCAGACAATATTTTAAGCACTTCATATATCATCATCCCTACCATCCCCTCATATAGTATCTAATCTCATTTCAGAGAAGAGGACACAGAGGCACATCAAAAATTAAGTAACTTCTGAAGGCCACGCAGTTACTCTAGTACTTGTAGTTGGGTCCTTGTTCAATGGTCTTCACTTGAAAACATTGTAAGATAGATAACACTACAAAAGATCAGATTTAACCTCACTTAACAGAGATGAGGCAGCATCACAGCTCAAAAGCTGCTGAGGAGAAGGATGCTGTAGTATTCCTAGCTAAGAAGCCAGGAATTCTTCAAGTTTATGACCAAGATGTGGGCTTTCCCTACATAGGCAATAACAAGGTCATAAATACATGATTCTATAAAAACTGGATTTTTCTTTACTGAAGTACAATCGACACATAACATTATATTAGTTTCGGGTGTACAACACAATGATTCGATATTTGTATACATTGCAAAATAAGTCTAGTTACCATCCAACACCACAGAGAGTTACAAAATTTTTTTTCTCATGATGAGAATTTTCAAGATCTACTCTCTCAGCAATATATGCAATACGATATTTTTGGCTGTAGTCACCATGCTGTACATTACATACTTATGACTTATTTATTTTATAACTGGAAGTTTGTACCTTCACCCATTTTGCCCATTCTCCTCACCCCCCTCCTATCTGGTAACTACTAATCTGAAGAACTGGGTTTTGCCACTGGAAGGGAAGATTGTCCTAGCAGGAAGTCTGAGGGGTGCTTTTGGTAGAACTACTGACAAGCCAAATATTTCTTGTGCAACTTGGGAAAAAGACATAAGGACACAATGACAGCCTCAGTTGGAGGAGTCTGGCCAACACTTAACAAATAGGAGGCAAGTTAATCTTTCCATCTCTAAAGAAGGAGGAGAAGGGGGAAATGCACCCAGAGAAGCGGATGAAATGTGAGGAAAATCGATGCTCAATTACAAATATGGACACCCAAGCCTGTTGGCTGAAAATAACCCTAAAACTATTACGAAAAGCGCCATTAAAAAATCGCATAGACTTTGAAACGTCCAGGATTAGAGTAACAGATCTGCATCTAGAGGTCTGCAAACAGAAGCCTGATGACCCCTACAGTCTCAATCTTCCTGAAGGTGTCCCTTCTAACCTAGCAGCCGCTCTGTAGGTACCCCTTTCCTACTCCCAGCCCCTATTCTCCGTCATCTGCTGCCAGCAACCTAAATCTCGATCTCTAACCACCCCCCCCCCCGCCCCCGTCTCCACCTCCCGCTAGGCGCTGGCCTCCTCACCTTCCTTCCTCTCCCACCGGTCCACGGAGAAGCGGGCGCCCCCGTCTACCTGTGCCAGAGCCTGGCACACCTGGGCCTGGGTCTCCAGGATCAGCAGCTCCATCTTGGTCTTCATGTCGCTCGGTCTCCCACGCAGCTCGCGCAGGTCGGTCACAGGCAAGGCCATGAAGCAGCTGCAGCGACGGGCCAGCTCGTCCTCCTCCTCAGGCTTCCCCGACGAAGAGCTCCGCGCCCCCGAGCTCTTGGGCACCATCTCCGCCCGCTGTACGTGCCCGAAGGCGGCGGCGGCCAGCCCCGCCAGCCCGGCCAGCCCCGCCAGCGCCGTGGTCAGCCCGGTCCCCAACCGGGAGGCTCCTCCCGCGGTCCGGCCGTGCCCCAGCCCGCGGCACTGCTCGGTGCCAGTGGAGCCCGGGGGCCGGCAGATGCGTCCCGCGGAGCAGCGCCCCGGCCAGGCGCACAGCGCTCCGCGGCCGCCCCGCGCAGCTTGCCAGCAGGAGCCCGCGCTCAGCCTGCCCAGGTGCAAGGCCATACTGCCGCGCTGTCACCTCTAGCAATGCTCACGTCCCGGAGATCGGTCCCTGAGCTTCTGGATGTCCCAAGCTGGGGAGCAGCTCTGGGAGTGGAAACCTTGGCGGGGAAGAGCTACTACCGGGTCGGCACTCGAGCGGCGGGCGGAGGGGCGGGGGATGCTGGGAGCTGTAGTCCGGCTCCTGTCGCCGCCTGCAGGGGCGCGCCGGGGAGATAAAGAATCCAGTCCCCAGAAGGGCGGGTGCCAAGACATGGGACCTGGATGCCGAACGTGCGAGAGGGCTGTGTAAGTAATGAGATAAGAGGCTTTCTGGTCACGTACAACCTCTGGTCTGCTATCCAATCAACCACAGGGTGTAGACAAAGTACACTGAGGACGCTGAGGACCAATGGAGCAGAAAATATGGCCCGAGTCCTTCCCCATTTACATTTACAATTTACAAGTTATATTTTCAAACAGAGTTGCAAATCCTGGCTCTGAGTATATAGGAGGCCCCTTCGTGCCCAGTTTCCAGTCCAGGAGACCTTCTAGAATTTGTAGGAGGGGCTTGGGGCGGAGCCTGAGAGACTCCTTCGGTACCAACAGTTTTTTTTTTTTTTTTTTTTAATTTTTTTTTTCAACGTTTTTTATTTATTTTTGGGACAGAGAGAGACAGAGCATGAACGGGGGAGGGGCAGAGAGAGAGGGAGACACAGAATCGGAAACAGGCTCCAGGCTCCGAGCCATCAGCCCGGAGCCTGACGCGGGGCTCGAACTCACGGACCGCGAGATCGTGACCTGGCTGAAGTCGGACGCTTAACCGACTGCGCCACCCAGGCGCCCCAAGTACCAACAGTTTTTAAAGCGAGTCCGCAAGGTAGTAAAGGGATGCTAAGAAAATCCTAGTAAAAGACTTTAGGAGAGTTCATCATTGCAGTCTTTCCAGTTCTTGATCCTGCACTAACCAGTTGATTCTTTTAGAAATAGGAAAAGCAAAGTGATCGTTTTACTAAACACGCATAAAAGTAATGCCCTGGTGTGTTTGGGTGATCAAGGAATAACATTAGACTTAAAAATACATATCACCCTACAATTGGGGCGTGCTGCCAAGTATTTCTCACCTTTTAGTACTTTCAACAACTCATGTAAGCTAGGCGGGGCAAACATTTGCCCTGCTTTCTCCCTGCTACTACCAACACACACACACACACACACACACACACACACACACACTTCAAAAAAGATGTAAGAAGCTAACATAGATTTGACAGATTTTTGTTCTTATTGTTCCTGTAACATACCACAGTTTTGTGTTGTCTGAACATGAAAGTGTTAGAAAGACTGTCATGGAATGATTTTAATTCCCAGTAGTAGATAATAATTTAAGCCACTTGTGGTGGTCTCTACAAGTTTTTAGTGGCTAGATGCAGTGATGGAACTTCATGGCTATGGGTCAGACAAGCTGTTCAAACCAGTGTATCTGATCCATCCACAATTGCATCTGGCAACTCTCAAAGTGGGACACAACATTAGCTGGGTAGGTATGCTTGACTCACTAGCAGATTCAATAAAAGGTAAAGGTTTGGATTGAGAAGTGAATAGACTACTTCGGGGGAAGAATACCATTGGATTTTAGCCATAGTGTAACATGTTGGGAGGCTGAGTTGCAGGAGGAAAGGGAAGATAAGAACTATCACTGCAGTAAGAGTTGTTTGCCTCTCCTAGATGCCTGTGATAAGGTTTGGCTGGGCCTGGGGATAGCAATTGAACCTCATTAATGGAAAGAACCTCTCCAGCACATTTTTCTATAAGAACCCCATTCATTTTTGCTCTGATTCTGAGAATACTCATAAAGCTAGGGAAAGATAAGCAGACACAGGCCGCTTTGAACATATGCACAGTCAGATAGTCTGGTCTTGAGCCAACTGTGTACTAATTTGCAGGTTTCCATCCCTCCCCATCCTTGGCCTCTCTTTGCAAAGAGCTTGCTCTCCTTTCTTCTGGTTTCCAGAGACTTCCATACCCTTACCTTATTATGCTATGCTAAAGAAAGGCCTTTATAACTTTCAAACTTAAAAATAAAATAGCTAGTTATTTAATCAGCAAAAATGAGTTTATCTGGGCATAGCGGAAGAATTGTAACTCCAGACATGCAAACTACACCACACCATAGGCAAGAACAACAATACAGAGGAACAAAGAAAAGGAGCTTCCTTTTATAGAGGAGAGAGTTGGGAAGGGTTGTTTGGAAGAAAATTTCATAGGAGGAGAAAGAGAGTTCAGAGTTGTGGTGGCTTCCCATTGGCTGAGTTGTGACAGTTTCTCATTGGCTGGGTTGTTGCTGGGTGAAGAGTAAATCTTCCTCCTTCCTGAAGGGGTATGCAAAGTAAGATGTAACTGATACTGAATGAGAACCATCCCTTAATTTTTTCCTGACCTGATTTTGAATTGGGTTTCATTTATTCATTTTCACGCAGCCTGGTTAGTGTGAATGTAAATTACCTTCCTGTGGCTACAAATAGTCTCCAAGAGATTTAAGACCTATTTGTCAGCATGGAATAAAAAAACATCCCCTATTTCAAGCTTTTTAAAGCTAGTGAGGACAAATCATAAGTTTATAATAAGGTACAAAACATAAAATGTAAGGCTTCTCATCCTTTTTTGAGCCTGGTTTCCTGCACTGCTTTATGTTCTATATGATCCTGCAAAACAAAAAGATTTTGAATAGCCTTGTACAAACTCATGAGGCATATATATACATATATATATACATATATACATACATGTATATACATGTATGTATGTATGTATATATATATGTATATATATATAGTGATTATGTATATATGTATATACCACTATATATATATATAGTGGTAGTGAGATAGCAAAGAAGTGGACTTTTTGATATTTTTACTCAATTTTTTAGAATTTATATTTTAAATGTTTAGGTCTTTATATAATTTTATTTTAGAGGGAGATCGTGTGTGTGAGTTGGGGAGAGGGGCAGAGGTAGAGAGAGACAAAGAATCTTAAGCAGGCTCCATGCTCAGTGTGGAGCCCAGTGCAGGGCTCAATCTCACAAACCATAAGATCATGACCTGAGTGGAAATCAATATTTGGATGCTTAACCCAACTGAGCCACCCAGGTGTCCAGAAATGTTTAGGTCTTTAGAGGCAAATATTTACATATTTCATTAAAGTAATTGGTTCTTATAGTTAAATGTAGGTTAAATATCCAATGCAATTTGTTGTTACTGACTTGCTTTTTCTTTATCTGAAGTAATTTTAAGATTAGTTTCTCATAGAGGTATAGATACCACCCAAATAGTCAAGAAAAGTTTTATGAAAGGGAGGAATCATGGTGCCTGCTCCTTAGTCCTTCACCTTTTGCCTTTAGCCCCTCCATATTTCTTCTCTATAGTAATATGCATGTGATATCTGGAGTTGCAGCAACCATTTGTGATGAAGACTATAAAAATGACATGAAAAAATTTGCAGAGCAGTAAGATAGAAGGAGCCTGGATCCTGATACTTCCTTGAGCAGATGGAACTCCTGGGCTAGAGTTCTTGTTATATGAGAAAAATAAATAAATTAAGGTACTATTTGTCAGATTTTCAGTAACTTCAGCTTAAGTCTTTCTAATATCCTAATTATCCCATCTTGATTCAATGTCTACCCTGGAGCCAACCAACAATGGCCAGGGGTAGAGGATGGAATCATGTTACAACATGATGACCTCCAGAGATGCCTGGGTGGCTCAGTCGGTTAAGTGTCCAACTCTTGATTTCGGCTCAGGTCATGATTTCATGGTTCATGGATTTGAGCCCTGTGAGTGGATCCATGCTGGCAGTGCGGAACCTGCTTGGGAGTCTCTGTCTCCCTCTCTCTGCCCCTCCCCTGCGCTCTCTCTCTCTCTCAAAATAAATAAACAAACATTAAAAAAAAAAAGAACATGATGACCTCCCACTATAATTGAGGGGAATGGTCAGTATGGGATATCGTTTCCAGAAAAAAGGGAAATATGGTAAGCAGATAATACAGTTGATGCCCAGGATAGAGATAAATTTTTGAAGATAATTCCGGGGTATTGAGCTTATGAATCTAAGATGAACACAAATATGGAATTCAGAAAGAACTAACAAGTTAGGTATGACAGAAGGTGATAGGTTTAACCTAGACAGTTATTAAAAGTTATTTCTACCGGTTCAGCCAAAGCTATCCAGCTGTTCCATTTGCCTTAGGTACAATAGTTTCCTGACCACCCTGCCCCTTCACCATATAATGCTCTCAGCAACCATTCTAGGAGGCTTTAGAACACTATGGGTCAACTGAAAGGGAGAGTCGTTTGGGAAGATGTTGGGGACAGCGTGTTTGGGTATATGCAGGTATCTCTTCTGTTTAGGCAATCAAGGGACAATGGGCATGGGGCAATAAAGACATCAGACAGCAGTAAGAAAGACATTTAATCAATGTCATGTGTATCTGCCTCCATGGTGTTTTTGTGGCACTTTCCACTAATATTATTTGCTCAAGAGATGCAAAGCTGCTTTTACTCACATCATGGCAAATTCATCTCATCTGGTGAACTAGAATGCTTTCTTGGAAAACACACATCTAAGGCTTTTTAACTTAAGCCCATATGAACATCTTTTTAAACTTAGGAGTCAAGAATTAGTTCCCTTTGTTCTCTACGTCTATCTAAACATTTTCTTCCATGTCTAACAGTTTAGCAAAGAGCAGGACCTGCTTCTAGAGGTTGAATGAATACAGAGGGAGAAAAAGGCACTTTTGAAATATTTTCTTTTATTGCAAGACATGCTGAGATGCTGGTGGGTTACAAATGGAAATATGAATCCTGAGGAGTGAGGGCTGGAAGGGTAAAGATTTGTGAGATACCCACCATGCTGGAATGATGGAAAGTTCATAGAGGAACCTTTAGAAGAAAAGGATAAAGGGTTCAAAGTCAGGACACAGCACATAAGACACATTTAGGGACAAGGGAAACAAGAAGTCGTAGGGCCTTTGGTGCCATGTCACAGAAGTATGAAGGGGAGAAGTCATCAAAGAGGAGAGTGTGGTCCGTGGGCAGAGATCTGCACTCTCTGCTCAGAGAACACAAGTGCTGAGTACCAGATTATGAAAATTATAAAGTCACTGGCTGCCTTTGAGACAGAGCTTCAGAGAACTGGATGAGGTGGATGCTAAATTGAAAGGATATATAGAACAATAGTAACTCAGAGTGGGTAGTTATAAGATTGATCTTTGGTTTGAGGTGGAAAACTTGAGCATGTTTTTTGCTGAAAGGAGTGAAGCAACTGAGCGAGACTAAAAATTCAAGAATATGCACCACTAGGAGACCTTATGGCCAGAACCAAGCTTCGTTTTCTCTGCTACTTTTCCCAAACTGAACCATTTAATCTCCATTCAGATAGCACAAAGATTAGGGGGCATGGGAATCAGGGCTGGGCCAGAAGATTCAATGCTCCTGGTCCTAACATATGTACTTTCAAGGGATCTGGAATTCTTACTCCAAATGTTTGCCCCCACCCTCACTCTCACCCTAACCAGCAGCCTTACTATTCTAGGCTCAACTGTAATAGAAGGGCTATGAGAACTTTGTAGGGGTGACTATTCTTGGTCAAACTAAGTCCTGTATCATTCATTTTTCCTGTAGACATTTATTTAACACTTTCATGTGCTATGTTAAAAACAACCACATAAAGTGGATGGAAACACTGGTATTGCCCTTACCTGCTGGATCAGGAAACTGAAGCTTATGTTTAGGCATAGACCAAGTTTCTAACGTGGACCTTGTTTCTAATGCTCTCTTAACATCATTCCACTGTTCTTTATCTTATCCAGAGTTGTTTTCCACTAAAACAATGAAAGCAGTATTATCTAACACCTACACCTTACCAGGAACCAGGGTACGCAAAAAAGTTACCTCCCTTTTCCTATCCTCCCAGAAACGGATATTCCATTTGAGCCACCAGATAATCTCTTCCAGTGAAATACTATACAGGCAGTTCCCACCTTGCCGGGTACTGTGAAAATCACTGTGAAAACAGTGGACCATAAAAATCACTGTGAAAACAGAAGCCAAACAACTCAATCTTAATAATCAATGTGAAACAATTATGATTGTTCTGTGACCTTTAAAACTTTCCGCCAAAACACTAAGAATTCAGTTACTGTAGGTTAGAAATGAAAAAAAATATCAAAATTCATATTTATTTGGTACACTACAACTTAAAGGCTTAGAAATATTCAGAATTCAAGTGTCTTATTTCTCTGTACTTATCAAGAATAGTTTGAAAAGTGCTGGGCTTCTCTTCTTATTCTGTAATTTCTGACCCAGAGTGAGCATCTTTTCTATACCTTAGTGAAGTGTCATGCTCTTTCTAAGTTTAAATTACCTTCCAACATTTTTTCCCTTGTGCCTTCAAAGTTGTGGAATATTCCAAGAGTTCCTTTCAGTTTTTATTTAAGTAATCTCTACAGCCAGTGTGGGGCTTGAACTCACAACCTTGAGATCAAGAGTCACGGGCTCTCCTGACTGAGCCAGCCAGGTGTCCCTCCCACACCAAGAGTTCCTTTAATGTGAAATTGTTGTTGTTTTATCAGTATCACTTCTGGCTTGCCATAACCACTTTATTCCTTTATATTAATATGTTTCCTTCACCAAGTTCCTCTGATACTTAATTTTATGTCTCAACTTGGTTGGGGCTATGGTGCCCAGATATTTGGTCAACATCAGCTTTTCCCTGGGTTTCCAGCATGCTGGCTCACTCTGCAGATTTCTGACTTGCCAGCCTTCATAATCATGAGCCAGTTCCTTAAAGTAAATGTCTCTTTACACACACACACACACACACACACACACACCCCTAATTGGCTCTGTTTCTCTGGAGAACCCTCACTAATACGGTTCCTATGGCTGAATATCTGTCTCAAAATGTGGGAGGAATGAAATTTCCATGGTCAGCTATTTCTTCTATAATTTCATGTACATTCAATTAGGATTTCACTTCCAGCGTTACCACTTTTTGTTTCTTTACTACACTTTCATTTTTGTTGCCCAATTACCACTTTCCTTAATCCATTTTGGTGAAATGTCATGTGGACTTATCACTGAGAAACGAGGAAGCAACATAGCTACACACTTTGCTCTCTGTGCATAAACTGAATAACAGACATTTGGTGACCGATCACTAACAGACTTGCAGAAAAATAACGTGATTGGTCAGTGAACATTGTGTGCACCTGTTATTTATGTTGTTATTTGTGGACTGAAGAGGTAGCACAAAGTGTGTACTTCATGCAAGTACCCATAGTTATATGATGTGGTAACTGAAATTTGAACTGTGTTGTTGGAGACCTGGTGGTATTTAACTAAGCCACAGTAACTAACTGTAATTTGTGCATATTGAAACCATGCAATGCAAGGACTGCCTGTATTTACTTTTAAACCAGTTGTCTAGATCTATAATTTAGAAACCTTTATCATTAAGGACCGTAAAGCAAAGGAAACAAGGTTCTCAACTGAATCAGCAGCATCTCTATAAAAATTCTATCATTTTATTAACTGGAATTCTTGAGATACCTGATACTTATTTTCTTTACTATTTTCTGTGAATAACTGGCTGCTTAGAGAATCACATAAGAAATGTACAAATCTAGGAAGTGGTTTGCGGTAGAGACAACTACTAAGAATCTATTTTCCCTTTCTCCCTTTAATGATGGTACTCCAGGTTTAGTGGGGATATAGCTGCCTCACTAAGGACCACATTCCCATCTTTTCTTAAAGCTTTTGGCCAGATTCTGGCCAGTGGGTTGTGAGCAAAGCTGTTGAATGCCACTTCTGGGTTTGTCCTTAGAAGGAATGGATGTTCTCTTCCCTGGCCTTTTCTCCACTGGCTGGTATACAGATGCAAGACCAGGAAGTGGAACAGACACTTTGAACCCAGAAATTGAATCTGTGTGTTGAGTGGGGGTGTCAGAAATCCCCTATATAGACTACTATTTCTGGACAGTTATATCAGAGAGAATAAATGTCAACTTTGTTTAGCCATTACATTGTAGGGTCTTTTGTTACAGACATTTAACTCTAACCTAAAAAAAAAAACACATGGATGGATTCCTGTTTGGGAATAAGTAATAGCCTATCATAGTAATACAGGGGATTTGTACACATCATACTAAATAGTTAATGGATTCTCCCCCTTTCTAACTTTAAGAAGCTCAGAAGGGAGATACTTCTGCAAGTAGTTAGAAGGCACAAGAGAAAAACAGATGGATCTTGGTCCAATCCCCTTCTGACATAACAAATTGAGTAGGACCTACTGAGGACAATTAATGATGTGATGAAACCACCACAGATAAGACGAGCAAAATCTGCCTCTTGCACAGAGAGGTTTTGGTGTTTACCATAAACACTTACTGTGCACTAAGGATATGAGCCTCCATTCCTAACAGCAAGACTTGTGGGATTGGAGCCTTCCAATATTTAAATTGAATTCCCAGGAGCTATTGAGGTATGATGAGAGAGACAGTTATCTGGCAATATTTATATAATACTTCCGTGACAAAAATCAGTTTAAGATAGTATTAATAAGTTAAGACATTGACATGTAAATAATTTATCCTAATACAGTCCTTAAAATTTGTACATCATGAAATTTGGCTATTTTGTACAAAATTGATAAAAGATCAGATCCAACACCAACAAGTGTGTTAATGCTCATATGTATACACTAGAGGGCACTCATCTACTATTTTCTGTTTGAACAAAATTTACAGTAATGGTTTTCAAATCAGTGCGTAGAAGAATCATCTTGGAATCTTGTTTAAAATGTATACCTTTGGACTGTGGAGAGGCCTGAGAATCTGCATTTTTAATGAGAGGCTATAGGAGAGCACGGTAAAGAGCATGACTTGTGGAGCCTGACTGCCAGGGTTTGAAACCTGGTTTTGCACTTGTAAGCGTAAATAATTATTTAACAAACCTCTGTGCTCAGTTTCTCATCCATCAGATTAAGTTAGAAATAGCACTTACCTCTTAGGGTTGTTGTAATGATTAAATGAGCCAACTTAAAACATACAACCTAGTGCCTGGCCATAAATATTCACTCTATTTTACAAGCATTATTTTTAGTAAAGATATTCACTGATTTTGTTGTGGGAAGATTTGAGAAACACATGACTACTTTTAAAAGGAAAAAAGATATACTCTTGATAGTCTGTGCAGCCAGGCTAAGACTTCAGGTTCTGCCCCTCAGCTGAGTGATAATGGAACGGCAGGAACCGAAGGAGCAGGATGCATGAGGCAAAACAAGGCTGACGTTCATTCACATGTTCTGCCAAAGAACTGGTACTGTATTCAGGAGTCAGTGGAAATCCTGTGAAGGCACTGAGGCAGAAGGTGGCACGATCAGATTTACATTTGAGATAGATCATTCTGTAAGCAGAATGGAGGATGGAATGTGAGGGGGAGGCTGGAGACAGGTGGATAAAAGAGCTCAGGAAGATGCAAGGCTGCTCCCTTTTGTTCCCAAGGGAGAGTCTCTAGAAAGCATTGGGGTTATTCATACAAGTGACTCTAATAATAACAATTTGAATCTCGTAAGTCCTTTCTTTTTAGGAGCTCAAAATAGAGTCAAGTTTGTGATAAAACACTCTCTCTCCACTCCCCTGCGCTGACTTACATGCACTGTATACTATACAGTACCCAGTAGGCATGCTCTCTAGGTTTTGAAGCCACAGATCCTGCAAATAGGACTCATGGAAGCTCTGCAGTCACCAAGGAAAAACCGGACTGCTCACCACAGCACCAGAAGCTCAGAAGGGAGATGATACTTCTGCATCTCACTTGGTGATCTTGTAGATGGCGGGGTAGATTTCCAGGAACCATGGCAACTTTGAAGCGTCTAACCTAAGAGGAATAAACTTTAGTTCTGCTCCCTCATGTCCCAAGCCAGTGTGGGAGGAGCTGCGCAAGGGAGGAGAGGACAGGGGAGGATGGGAGAGCTAAGGTCACAGTCTCCACCTTGGCTCTGCCTGTAATTCACCAGCAGGGTTCTGCTACCGTCAAATTAGCAGGGTCAACAGTGCCAGGGAAAATAGCTACCTGAAGAGTGACTGTATGACTTCATGAGGAAGGAATTTATCCCTGGGGGCTGCTCTGCTGTATCAGTTCCTGCTTGTGCACTCAGCCAAGCTTCATATCTAGTCTCTGTGTCTCTTAGAAACATATCTGTTTTTAAGTCTCTGAAAACATGCAAAATGTAATTAGTTAAAAGAGCTCTTCCCTCTGTTACAGTTTTGAAGATTGCAGAATCATAAGCCATTATCTTAGACTGAGCTAGAACCTAATCCAGTGGCTTTCAAATTGTTTTGGTATCAGATTCCTTGAAATGAAATCGTGTGAAAAAGTCCAATTAAGATGGCAACAGAAAGAGCTGTTTCTATTGAAGGTGGTTTCTGGCTGGCAGTTGCCTCTCCTGGTTGTCAGACTTCCCACATCATATCATGTGACTTCATTCTTCAAACCCCTTGGAACTAGAGAGAAGCAAAGGTCCCGATTAAACCAATTCTCCCATTTTACAGAGGACAAAAAAGGGGCCCAAAGAGATACTGATTATTTGGGTAGAGTGTAACGGCAATTGGGGGCATGCATAGAAATAAAACTGAAGTTACTATTCAAATTCATGGTAGAGAACAGAATTTGGAAAGGATTTTCTTAATGGTTTCTTTGGAGTTGGATCAGTATGTCAAGAAGAACAAGACAAATTGGAATGTACGAGGAGTGAGGACAAGATTTGACTTAGATCCAGAAGAGGATTTCCAATAGGAAGAGATATAAACTTTGGAACTTTGTTGTCTCCTGCCTAGAATTTGTTTAATGTAGCAAAGCTACTTATCTGTCTGGAGAGAATCAAAGCAAGCTATGAATTATAGTCTTGCATTGAAGTGGAGACCTTTAGCTCTCCCAACCATTAGTCAGCATCGTCCTTGGCGTTATCAAACATGCATTAAAGGTCTTTACCAGTTAAACACAAAGGTGCTTTTCCCACCAGACACTGTGAAGGTCAGTAATTTAGACAGAAAACAACAGGGCAATTTCCTGATAATTCATGGGAGAAACATTCCCTAGTTCCAACCTATAGAGGCTGCTTTTAGGCAACAGGCTTGAGCAGTGGAAACTTCAGCAAGGAAAAGGGCCCACGACAACCACACTGCTGAGTGCAAACAGGCTCCTTAAGCAACACACCTCTAAATCGCCATAGGCCCTAAGTGACCAGTGACAACGAGGCACAGTTCCTCAAATTACCAAAAAAAGGAGAATTCCATACATCCCCATACTCCTTCACTCCATCCTTCAACTATGGCCCCTCATCACCGCCTTGTGGCAGACAGTCTCTCCTTTGCTGTCCTGCCCACCATTCCCTTGCAGTGTATTCAACAAAATTCTATCTCTTTTGTTCTGTCTTGGGCAAATTCTTTCACTGGCTCATGCCACTAGCCCACACCCAGTTGGAATGCCCCACATTTGGTGCCCCCCCCCCATCCAAGTGAAGCACACCACATAATCTTTCTCACTTTTTTATCTATGTTCAAAATCAAACTCAAAACTTACCTGGTCCAGGAAATGTGTACCCACTTGATTCAATTCATTATTGTTCTTAGCAACTTCTATTCTTTTTTTTTTTTTAATTCTAAGGTGCTGTTTTATTTACTTTTATTTATTTATTTATTTATTTATTTATTTATTTATTTAATTCTCAAGTTAGTTAACATACAGTGTAATCTTGGCTTCAGGAGTAGAATCCAGTGATTCATCACGTACATATAACACCCAGTACTCATCCCAACAAGTGCCCTCCTTAAGGCCCATCACCCATTTACCACACCCTACCCCCTCCATCAACCCTCAGTTTGTTCTGTGTATTTAAGAGTCTCTTATGGTTTGCCTCCCTGTCTGTTTTTATCTTATCCTTCCTTCCCTTCCCCTATGTTTATCTGTTAAGTTTCTCAAATTCCACATATGAGTAAAATCATATGGTATCTGTCTTTCTCTGACTAACTTATTTTGCTTAGCAAAATACTCTCCAGTTCCATCCATGTTGCTGCAAATGGCAAGATTTCATTCTTTTTTTATTGCCGAGAAACTTCTATTCTTTTTTTTTTTTTAATTTTTTAAATCTTTATTTATTTCTGAGAGAGAGAGAGAGACAGAGCGTGAGCCAGGGAGGGGCAGAGAGAGAAGGAGACACAGAATCCGAAGCAGGCTCCAGGCTCTGAGCTGTCAACACAGAGCCTGACGCGAACTTACGGACCATGAGATCATGACCTGAGCCGGAGTCGGAGGCTTAACCGACTGAGCCACCCAGGCACCCTAGCAACTTCTATTCATAACTTACCTCACTGAACCTCTGTTCTTTGCCTATAAAGTGCAGATAATAAGAAAGATTTCTCAGTGTTGTTATATGAATAAAAGGAAATAAGATATAATAGATGTTTAGCACAGTGCCTGATAACAGTTATTTAAAAACAATTAGTTTCTTCTCTGGGACGGATCTCTGATAGACCAACTTAATAAAAATTTGTAAGGGGTTAAATTTTTCTATAGATATCTTCCCTTTTCTTTTAGAATCCACTCTAATTCTGGGCTGTCTTAGTCTTTATTTCTTTCCTTCTCCTCTGCCTTTTTATTCTGGAATAACTATGATAAATTTTCATTAACGTGGAAATTAACTCATTTGTTAAGAACAAAGTGGAGAATGAACCAGACACCAATATTCAGTACTGTAATTTGCCTTTAGTTACAAAATTTTTAGATTGCTTTCCCTTAAACATTCACAGCAGAAGTGTTTGTTTCTCATGACTGTTACAACTCTAGATGGTTAGAGAACATTTTTTATCTGTAAATAATTAATTATATAGCCTTGACCAAGGGTAAGTGTCTCTGCAGATCAACATTTGGTCAATCCAGACCAGCTGAAATTAACCCAGGTTAGTGACGTGGAAATGCTAAAACTGGAAATTTAAATACTTGAAATGAAAAATTCAGTGAATGGGCTTCACAACTGATTGCAGATTTTATAAAAAGGAAATTGGTTAACTTGAAGACAAATCAATAGAAATTATAATTCAAATTCAATAGAAACTGAACAACAGAAAAAAATGATAAGGATGAACAGAGCGTCAGTGAGCCTCAATTTTGTGAGACAATGTCAAGAAGTCTATATATCTTTATAGTCAGAGGGAGAGAAAGCAGGGGTGGGGGAGAAGGGAGGAAATGGGCAGAAAAAATATTTGAGGAGATAATGGCCCAAAGTTCCCCACATTTGATGAAAAACATCAGTTCATAAATATAAGAAGCTCAGCAAACATTAAGTAGGATAAATACAAAGAAAACCACACCTGGAAATTATAGTCAAACTAATGATCACCAAATAAAGAGAATATCTCCAAAGAAACCACAGATAAAAGGCATATTTCATACAAAAATAAAAATAATATGAAAAATAGCTGATTTCTAATGGAGACCATCAAACAATGAAATTGCATACTAGAGTTCCAAGAGAAAAATATCTATCAACCCCAAGGTCTATATCCAATGAAAATCTTCCTCAAAAATGAAGAGAAAATAAATTTGCAGATAAATAAAAACTGAAAAAATTCATCACTATTAGATGATCAAAGACTACTTTTTTATGTTTATTGTTGAGGTGGGGGAAAGGCTGAGACACAGAGAAAGAGACAGAGGAGTGAAGCACAGACTCCGTGTTGACAGCAGAGAGTCCGATGTGGGGCTTGAACTAAGGAACCATGAGATCATGACCTGAGCCGGTCGGGTGCCCCGTAAAGACTACTTTTATTTCTTAATTTAAAAAAGGAACTAATTGCTTAAAGCAAAAATAGCATTGTACTGTTGGTTTCTAACATATGTATATATAAAATGTATGACAACATTAGCACAAAGGATGAGGGAGGAAGTATATTGATTATGCTGTTGTAATGTTCTTAACTTTACCTGAAGTATTACAATATTAACTCCAAGTTGATTGTGATAATTGAAGGATGAATAATATGATTATTAGAATGCCAGTTAAAAAAAACAAAGAGTTAGACCTACAAATACAGTAGAAAAATTAAGATAGAATGCCAAATTTTTTTATTAATTCAAGAGAAGGAAACAAAGGAGGAATAGAGAAACAAAAACAAATTGGAGAAATAGAAAATGAATTGCAAGAGGGATTTACCTGTTCATCTTGAATAGAAGTGCTCCTTTTTGTGAACATCCTAATCATTCTCATAGAATTTGTTCATATTATACCTTGCACCATAGTTATTTGTTTACAGTTTGTTCCCTCTTACTAGGCAACAAGCTCTTTGAGGATGAGAACCATGGCCAAATGGAAGAAGAGAATAAAAACTATGCAGACCTTCAAGTTCACTAAAGATTCAGTTGAAGTATCTTCCAAGTGACTAACTTGCTTCCATGTGAATACAAAAAAAGAAAACCCAAATGAGTAGCAAAGGGTAAGTTTGAGCAATCTTTACACACACGCTTATCATATTCCAAATGATCTTATTTCCCCACTGGCCAATTGGCTTAATCATTTCTATATGGTGCCAACTGATCAAGAGGTCACAAAAACTACCTCTAAACCAGATGGTAAAGAGGCTTCTTGTTGATGAGGGCCAACTCCAACTAACGGGTTGTGTGGCCACATTACACTCAGCAAAGAAGAATATCACAATTGCCTTATTGTCAGCCATGAGTACAGGTGGGAGAAGTAACAGCACACTTGGTATGTAGCATGATCCTGACTTAGAGTGTCATAATGCTGATGTTTGCTCTGTCTATAGTCCCTGGATTTTCCAGAACTATCCCATAAATACACTCTAAGTTATCAGATAATGTGTTCAAATTTGAGGTTTAGAGAATATGATCATCATATTTATGACAATATTATTCACATGAATTGACATGGAGTTCCCTAAAACACTCTTTAAAAGCTCATCAATTCTTATTGTTCCCATAGTCACTCTGCAAAAGGTGAGATGAACTTGCTAATTTTGGTCCAAGAGTAAATGAACTCACTTCATTATTACTACTGTTCTTTTGAGGGCTCCCCAGAGTAGTAGTTTGCAAATAAACACCTTTGGAAAAAATGTTTTTATATATGAGCCTTGATGATCTAGGTGCAGGTGTGCTGAATGCACTTTCAGCATTTACTAGTGGACATTCTTTTTTAGACCCTTAATTTTCACATCATATTTGAAAAGACAAAAGAAGTGTATTTGCCATTAACTACATGGCATTTTTTTGAAATGAATTAATTTTCCCTAAAGCTTACTAAAAGTAAAACCTAACCCTAAAGTCATAACCAAATGTTTTACAGTATGAGAAAGCAGAATACTAAGAAGCAAACCCAGGAAATAAGCATTTATTCAAATACTCTTTACTCGGTGTCTAGTCCCATTACATATTTTTAAATTACGCCACAGAAGCAGCCAGTAACTCTATAGATGTTCATCAGCTGACTTCTGGTCAGAAAAGTGTCAAGGAGTTATTTGGCTAACATTTCATAAGAAAAATTTACAGCAAATATCTTTCTTTGAAATTTTATTTTCTCTTGGGAGTCTATTCATGGGCATTTTCAAATGATATTTAAAATCTTATACCTAAATGATTCAATGCTAAAATCTGAAACCATCCAAATCACTTTACCCAAAAAGTATAAAATAGATACACATATGAAAAACAACTCATTTTAACCAACAGAAGAGAGATTATTGAATGTAGCATGGATTTTAGCTTTTTTTTTTCCTTTTAATACCACAGATCTCATACTTTCTGAATTTGGAGTCAATAGCAAATTTTATAACTTACTTATTTGTGCTTTTTGTATATAACAAGTTTATTGAGATATAATTCACATACTCTACAATTCACCCATTTAAAGGGTAATTATTTTTTAGTTTTAACACATTCACAGAGTTGTACAATCATTGTTATAACCAACTTTAGAATATTTTCATGATCCTAAGGAGAAACTCTGTACCCACTACAGTAACTTCTCATTCTCTTCAATCCCCTCAGACCTAGGTAACCAATAACCTAATTTCTGTTTCTAAAGATTTTTCCTATTCTGACCGTTTCATATAAGTGGAATCATAAAATGTGTGGTGCCTTGTGACTGGCTTTTTTCGCTCGGTGTAATATTTTCCAGATTCATCCATGTTGTAGTACGTTACAGTACTTCATTGTATTTTATTGCTGAGTAATATTCACTTGTGTAGATATACCCCATTTTATGTATTTATTCATCAGTTGATGGATATTTGTGTTGTTTCCACTGTTAGGCCATTATATAAATAATACTATTTTGAACATCCATATACAAGTTTTTTTAGGGACATAAATTTTCATTTCTCTTAGGTATATAGCTAGGAGTAGAATTGCTGGGTCATATGGTAACCCTCTATTTAACCTTTTAAGGAATTGCCAGGCTATTTTGCAAAGGAACTGTATCATTCCCACCAGCATCTCAATTTCTCCACATCCTTGTTGAGACTCATTATTATTTGTCTTTTTTATTATATAGATCCCGGTGGGATGATGCAATACCTCATTGCATAGAAATTGCTTTTTGTTCCCTGTTTCTTAGACACCGAACAGCATAAAATTAGTTTTATACTTCTCTTATTTCCGATAAGGCCTAGCCTAGGTGACACATATTGTAAGTGACCAATGAATTCTTCTTTAAAATTAGATTAACAATGATTAAATGTTTGTTAAAACATCTAAGGATCTAACACACTTTCTGGGAACTGATTTAAGAAGTAGTAGCCTACAATAGGGACCTTGGCAAGCTGAAAGACAGCTAGAGGGGGTATATTTCTTACAATCCATAATGAACTTTCAATTTCTGGTAATGACCGACAGAATAATTTTGACCAATTGCTCCCATAGAGAATAATCAGAAAATCTAGACAAGCTTTTTCCAAAAAAAAAAAAAAATTCCTTGTAGGTATTTAAGAGCTAACAAGGCATGAAGATCATTAGGGCCAAGATTGAGGAAAGGAAGGAAAAGAATAAGGGTGGAATAATAGAGATGAACCTGCCAGTTTAGGCACTTTTGTCCTAAGGGTATATACCAACTATGGAAGAGATGAGTAAAAAGTTGAATAGAGTTTTTGATACCCTCATCTGGATGGAGGACACAAACTGAATAAGAGGACTAACCAAAGAATGGGGCAGGGGCCAAGGGGGTCCTAGTAAATACCCTGAAGTCTAAACCATACTAATATAGAGATTAAGATTTAGCCTAGCTTTATAGTATCTCCATTATGATATCATATCAAATGAACTTGCATTGCTAACAGTTTTAGAAACTCCTCAGATAAATGTAAATCCACTTAAGAGGCTTAGAGTGAATTTTATATCCTTGGATGCAAGGATGAGAAAAAGAAAACAGCCTTAAATTAATTATCTAAGCATTCTTCTCTACAAGTGAAAAAAAAGCAACTTATTCCTAAAGAAAGCAGAAGGAATGAAATCATAATGAGCATGGAAAATGATGAAATAGAAAAAACAAAATTCAGCTTAAAAGGTTTACAAAGTCAAAGTTGTTTCTCTGAAAAAAATTACAATTCCCTGGTAAGACTGTTAAGAAAAAATAGGAAAGCACAAAGAGATAATAAAACGAATAAAAAATGGACAAACTAAACAGACAATAAAGATAGGGTTCTATGAAATTCTGAACACTTTTATGCCAATGGATTTGAACATACACATGGAATTGATAATGTCAAAATCAACACAACTTTCCAAATACGATGAATAAAAAGTATGAATAAATCTGTGATTACTTAATCTGAAATATAAAACCTCTCCACAAAATATTCTGGGCCCAGTAGACTTCAGCAGTGAATATTATCAAATAGTTAAAAAAAAAGTAACACCAATCTCACACCAATTTACTCACAGAGCATTTTAAAAAGTGGAAATACTTCCTAACTCATTCTGTGGAGCAACATAACCCTGATACCAAACTACAAGGACACCATGAGAAAGGAAAATTTGAAGACAACTGCACTAATCAACACAGGGCAAAATTTCTGGACAAAACATTAACAAAGTCCAAAAATATAGAGAAAGGATGATCTATCCTGAACAAGATACATTTAGCCGAGAATGTAAGGTTCCTTTAAATTCAAAGATTAAGCAACATAATTCATCACAGCAACAGAATAAAGGAGAAAAATCGTAAAACATCTAAACAAGAGGGGCCCCCCCTGGGTGGCTCAGTTGGTTGGGTGACCGACTTCATCTCAGGTCATGATCTCATGGGTCATGAGTTTGAGCCCCACATCGGGCTCTGTGCTGACAGATCAGAGCCTGGAGCCTGTTTCATTCAGATTCTGTGTTTCCCTCTCTCTCTGCCCCTCCCCCACTCACTCTCTGTCTGTCTTTCCTTCAAACAATATGCACATTAAAAAAAAAAAAGCATCTAAACAAGAGAAGATAAAAGCACGCAAACTTCAACATTTATTCCTGATTTAAAAAAAACAAAAAACAAAAACAAAAAACAGGGGCACCTGGGTGGATCCGTTAGTTAAGCGTCCCACTTTGACTCGGGTCATGATCTCACTGTTGGTGAGTTGGAGCCTTGCGCTAGGCTTTGTGGTGACAGCTCAGGGCCTGGAACCTGCTTCAGATTCTGTGTCTCCCTCTTTCTGTGCCCCTCCCCTGCTTATACTCTGTTTCTCTCTCTCTCTCTCTCAAAAATAAAGAAACATTAAAAAATAATAATAAAAAAACCAAAAACAAAAACAAAAAACACCTCTTTGGTACTGCTACACTGGGAAATAATTTGGCAGTTTCTTACGGAACTAAATATAAAGGCACCATATGACTCAACAATTGCACTCATGGACATTTATCCCAGAGAAATGAAAACTTAGGTTTGTACAAAAATCTATACATAAATGTTCACGGCAGCTCTACTGATGGTAATCAAAAATGGCAACAATCCAGATGCCCTTCAATGTGTGAATATTAAACAAAATATGATATATCTGTACTATGGACTACTACTCAGCAATAAAAAGAAATGAAGTACCATATTTATATATGAAACAACTTGGATGAATCTCCAAGGAATTACACTAAGAAAAAAGCCCCGCCCCAAAGAGTACATATTGTATGACTTACTTAATTTATATAAGTTTTTAATGTTTATTTTATTTTTGAGATGGTGAGAGTGTGAGCGGGGAAGGGGCAGAGAGAGAGGGAGACAGAAAATCCCAAGCAGGCTCCATGATAGAGTGCAAAGCCCGATGTGGGGCTCGAACCCACAAACCATGAGATCATGATCTGAGCCTAAATCAAGAGTTGAAAGCTTAATCGACTGAGCCACTCAGGTGCCCCTGATTTACATAAAAATTTTAAAACTAAAAATTTTAGAAATAAGGAACAGATTAGTGCTTACTAGAAGTTAGCGATAGTAAGCAGGAGGAGAATGGAAGGGAAAAAGTTTTGCTTACAAAAGGGCACCAGAAGCAATCTTTGTGGCGATGCTGCTGTTCTGTATTTTGAGTACAGTGGTATATACAGGAACTACATATGAGATAAAATTGTATAGAAATAAATACACATGAGTACAAATAAAACTTGGAAAATCTGAATAAAATGGGTAGATTGTAATGTCAACTAACTGGAATATTATACGATAGCTCTGCAAGATGTTATCATTGAAAGGAACTCAATAAAGGGTACAAAGAATCTCTCTGTGTTATTTCTTACAACTGCATATTCACCTACAAATTACCTCAAAATAAAAAGTGTCATTAAAAAATAATTCCTAACTAACTAGTAATAGATGAGAATTTCCAAAACTAATCAAAAGTAGTTCTAAAAAACATAATAACAAACATCGTGTATCTTGAGGAAATATTGAACTTTTCTTTAATATAAAGAACAAAACAAATGCCTGCTTTCCTCACTTTTATTCACCACTGTATGAGAGGAATAAAGCAAAACAAAAAATAAAAGTTATAAGGACAGAATAGAAAACTGGCATATTCATGGAGCTCCTGGGTGGCTCGGTCGGTTAAGTGTCTGACTTCGGCTCAGGTCATGATTTCACAGTTTGTGAGTTTGAATCCCGCATCGGGCTCTGTGCTGACAGCTTGGAGTCTGGAGCCTGCTTCAGATCCTGTGTCTCCCTCTCTCACTGCCCCTCCCCCATTCTCACTCTCTCTCTCTCTCAAAAATAAATAAAACATTAAAAAATATTTTTAGAAAACTGTCATATTCACGAATCATGTGGTTGTATATGTAAATTCCAAAAGAATCTACAGATAAATTTTAATTTTGATAAATGTATTATTAGCAAAGACACTGGAAAAGTCGATATATAAAAACTGTATATACAGTATACGAAAATAAATTATATGCATTAGCAAAAAATGGAAATAATCTAAAATGCAATAAATTTGTACTTATTTGTTTATAATAAAATAAGATTAAATGCTTAAGAATAAATCTAACAAAGTTGTGCAAGTCCTCTACATAGAACACTACAAGCATCATTAAGAAAAATTAAGAAGATCAAATAAATGCAAGTGCTATAAATGGATTTTTCAAAATCAGTATTTTGAAGACATCAACTTCTTGAATTGATCTATGGAGCAAGTGCAATACCAACCAAAATTCTAGTAAGTTTTTGTTATTGTTGTTGAAATTGGCAAGGCAATTATATAATTTATGTTGAAATATAAAGAGGTAAGGGGAGCCAAAACACTGCTAAAGACCACCAGGTTTTCCCACCAGGGAAACTTTGCCCTACTGAGAATTAGTTAGGAGAATTATTAAATTCTTCTTAAAAAAATATTTTTTTCATGTTTTATTTATTTTTGACAGAGAGAGAGAGAGCACAAGTGGGGGAGGGACAGAGAGAGAGGGAGACACAGAATCTGAAGGAGGCTCCAGGCTCCCAGCTGTCAGCACAGAGCCCGACGTGGGGCTCAAACTCACAAACTGCGAGATCATGACCTGAGCCAAAGTTGGTCTCCCAACCAACTGAGCTACCCAGGCACCCCTTAAATTATTTTCAAGATATTAAAAAGCTATACAAGTTAAAGGAGTGCTGGCACAAAAATGAACAAAAAGACAACTGGAATATAATAAAAAATGCAGAAACAGATAATGCTTAGGTGGTTACATAATTATGACGAAAGTAGTGCTGCAGAAAAGTAGGTAAAAGATGGTCTTTTCAATAAATGGTGCTGGGTCAATGCATTAATCTTCTGTAGTTGTCATAACAGATAACCACAAACTTATCTTAAAACAGCACAAATTTCTTTTTTATGGCTCTTTCTGTCAGATGTCCAACACAAGTCACAATGAGATAAATCAAAGTATTGGCAGGGCTATGTTATTCTCTGGAGACTTGAAAGGAAAATCCATTCCCTTTCCATGCCCAGTTTCCAGAAGCCACCCGTGTTCCCCACTCACTGTTTCACATTGACTCATGGCCCCTTTTCCTCCATCTTCAAAGCCAGTCATATTACATTTCTCTGATAATTCTTCCCTAATCACATCTCTTTCTGACCACAGCCTGGAAAGGTTATCTTGTTTTAGGGACTCATTTGATTGTATGGGGCCCACTGGGAAAATCCAGGATAATCTCCCCATCTCAAAGTTACATCCACAAAATCCCTTTTGCCATGAAAGTGTCCATGATTGGGACACGAACATCTTTCTAAAGCTATCACTCTGCCTACAACAGTCAACTAGGCATCCCTATGTAAAAAAATAAGAAATACTTCCTTTACCTCTTACCATACACAAAATTGATTCCCGATGAGCTGTAACTCTAAAAATAAATAAAGTTTTGGAGGAAAATATAGAACATCTTTATGATATTAGGGTGGTAAATTATTTCATAACCTGGACACAAAAAACATTTAACATAAGATTGAGAAATTGGTTTATATTAAAATTAAGAACTTTTCATTAAAAGATTCTATAAAAAGGTAAATTGCAAGTGACAGAGTAGGTGAAAATACAGGGAACACACACTATCAATGAAGAGTTGTATCAAAGTTTGGGTTCTCCTGAAAGCAGAGCCTAAGAAGAGGACCAGGGTATAAAAGCTTATGTGACACTTTACAAAAGTACAAGTTAACAACATCCCCCCCAAAAAGGTCTTAGATGTAATAGATAACATTTATTAAATGCTTTCTATGTGCTAAACTCTGGTCTAAGCATTTTGTGTATATTACTCAATTAAGGCTTAAAACACGCCCAAGAAGTAGGTTCCTTTATAGATCCCATTGAGGAGGAAGCTGAGTTACAGGGTAGTTCATGTCCTAAAGCTACTAAATATTGCTTGTGAAGGCGAGGATTTTTGTCTCTTGTTTACTGCCACATTCCCAGTGCCTGGAAAAGTGTCTCTTAATTGACTCAAGTGGCAAAGACAGGATTCAAACCCACACTGTCTCTGGTGACGATTGTATTGTTAACCATGTCATGATACAACTTATGGTATTTCTCATTAATTTCAATTCCCTATTCAGGTCCAGGCTATGAGAATTATAACAAAAGTATGGGAAAATGAAAATTAATTTAAAAATTTCATCCATTAATCTAGATGTCTTGAGAAAAGGCAGATGAGAGAAACCAAAGGCCTAAAGAATGTTGTAAAACACTTCTCTTACACCACTCAGTGTAAGATTGTGTTCCTGTCATTGCTAGTCGCCATGTTGGTCCTTACCAATGAACTTCACGGATTATAGAAACTTACCTTCATAACCCTTGTCTCAACATCCCAGCCTAATCCTTCATGACCCTCTCCCAGCTGAAAGACATGTCAGTGTTGGCTGTTGATTCAGCAGTTGTGTTACAGCCACTAAGTCATAGTTAGCTGACATCAAACCAAATACATGTTCCTCTAAGAAGCAGACAGCTGGGGCTTTCACACTAAATACTGAGCATTTTTTCCCAGTAGTCCAGGAGCCTTAGCAGTTCAGGGAGGTTGATCAAGACTACAGATCACTGTTTAGAAGTTTTTATTGCTGGTGGTGATGGTGGGATGTTGCTGTTGGTGATTGTGTGTGTGTGTGTGTGTGTGTGTGTGTGTGTGTGCATGCATATGAAATTTATGTGGAAAAGTTCATGCAATAGTGTGCTCTCATTTTAAGAAAAGTGATTACAGTACAATTTCATATAATAAAGACACCAAAGTCTTTTCTGAGAGATCACAATTTTTTGGACAAATAAATATGAAAAATATGCAACAGAAGTGTCATATATTAATACATTATTAAAGAAAATAATTTTCTTAAATATAGCTTCTTCTGTTATTACTTAAATTATTCACACAGTAGAGGACTCGATATTTGATTTAATCAAATGTGTGGAATTATACCCTTATTATATGTAAGTACTTTAGAAACCAATGCTACCAAAAACTTGGTGGATTCTTTAGACAATTCCATCATTATTTAGTTTTACATGTTTCTTATCTCTCATTATGATGCTCAGAACTTCATATATGAAAACTTTTCTAACTTCTTGAGGTGTACTTTTAAGAAGTTTTATTGGTAATGAACTACCTTGGGTACCTTGTTGAAAATAAACTGACCACATATGTATAGATTTATTTTGAAACTCTCTATTCTGCTCTATTGATCTGTATGTCCATCTTTATGTCAACACCACACTGTTTTGATTACTTTAGCCTTAAAGTAGGTCTTGAAATCAGGTTGTTTTCCTCTGCAAAACTATTTTGACTATGCTAGTTGCTTTACCTTTCTATGTAAATGTTTTGTTTGTTTGTTTGTTTTTTACCTTTAACCCTTTCCTCCATCTCTCCCATCCCCCAACCCCTACCTTTGGCAACCACCCCTCTGTTCTCTTTATCATGGGCTTGATTTTTTTTTTTTAAGGTTCCATGTATAAGAGAGATCATATGCTATTTGTCTTTCTCTGACTTTTTTCACTTAGCATTAACTCCCTCAAGGTTCATCCATGTTGTCACAAATAGCAAAATTTCCTTCTTTTTTTTATGGCTGAATAGTATTTCAATGTATGTATACATCACAACTTCTTTATTCAATCATCTCTTGATGGACACTTAGGTTGTTTCCATATCTTGGCTATTGTAAATGGCGTTGAAATGAAGATAAAGGGTGCGTGTATCTTTGAAATTAGCGTTTTCATTTTCTTCAAATAAATGCCCAGAAGTGGAATCGCTGGGTCATATGGAAGCTCTATTTTTAAGTTTTTGAGGAACCTCCATTCTCTTCTCCACAGTGGCTGCACCAATTTACATTCTCACCAACAGTGCACAAGGGTTCCATTTTCTCCACATCTTGCCAACATTTCTTATTTCTTATTTCTCTGATAATAGCCATTCTGACAGGTGTGAAGTGGTATCTCATTGTTGTTTTGAGATGCATTTCCCTGACAATTAGTGATGTTGAGTATCTTTTCATGTACCTGTTGACAATCTGTATGTCTTCTTTAGATCCTCTGCTCATTTCAGATCCTCTGCTCATTTTTTAATCAATTTTTCTTTTTCTATTGAATTGTGTACATCCTTTGTATATTTTGGATATCAACCCCTTATCAGATATATGATTTGCAAATATTTTCTTGCATTTGGTAGGTTGCCTTTTTATTTTGCTGTAGTTTCCTTTTCTGTGCAGGAGGTCTTTAGTTAATGTAGTTCACTTGTCTTTTTTTTTGCTTTTGTTACTATTAATTTCTCTGTCAGATTAAAAAATCATCATTAAGATCAATGTCAAGGAACTTACTGCCTGTTTTCTTCTAAGAGTTTTATGGTTTCAGATCTGACATTCAAGTGTCTAACCCATTTTGAGTTCATTGTTGTATATGGTGTCAGATAGTGGTCTAGTTTTATTCTTTTTCATGTGGCTGTCCTGTTTTCCCAACACTATTTGTTGAAGAGACTGTCCTTTTTCCATTGTATATTCTTGGCTCCTTTGTTGTAAATTAATTGACCATATATTTATTTTTAGTTCTGGGTTTGTGAGTCTTTTCATATTCTTACATTAATAAACCAGAAAAAGAAAGCATTTATTTGAATACAATGAGATGAATAGCACATTAGAAAAAGCCCGAGTTTTTGGAGTCAAACAGAGATGAGGTCAAACCCAGACTCTGCTACTAGTTAACTGCGCGACTGTAGGTGGGTGACTTGACCTCTCTGTTTTTCACTTTCATAAGAAGGAATAAAACACCTGCTTGGCAAGATTGTTGTGAAGAATTTTTACCCATCAATTTCATCAACGTTTCAAGCATTTATAAATCCTACTATCGTATAAAACAAATATTGAAATAAATAAAACTCTCTTGCATCTAGTTATGCTATAGTTCATCAACATCTCAAAAGTGTGGCACCAGAATTAAACAAAAATATGATAAGATGCTAGGCGATAAGCTCCTCAAGTCCTTGATTGTCTTTATTACCATGCAGCACTGGCCAGCTAGCCACTTCTGGGAGGTGCTAGGTAAGTGTGTGTTGGATTGCTAGACCCTGTGAACATGAGTCAGTACATAGTAAGAGCAGGACTGGTTATCTTCGGTGATCTGGTTACTAGAATTGCTTATTGAAGACTGAACAGCAGCCATGAGGATTCAGAAAATGCTCATCTCTAGTATCCTTCACTGTGGCAAAAAGAAGGTCTTGGTTGGAACTCAGTGGGACAAATGAAATTGTCAATGCCAACTCCTATCAGTGGATCTGGAAGCTAATCAAAGATGGGCTGATCACTCAGAAGCCTGTAACTGCCCATTCCCATGCTCAATGCTGAAGAAACACCTTGCCCTGGTGTAAAGGCAAGTATAATGGGCACGAGTATGCAAAGGGCACTCTCAAATGCCTGAGAATGCAGCCTGGGTGAGAATTCAGAGCTGGCTGCTTAGAAGATATGGTGAATATAAGACTCCCCACCACAGGTATCACAGCCTGTACCTGAAAGAGAAGGGGAATGTGTTTAAAAACAAGCTTTTTTTTTTTTTCTTTTTAATGTTTATTTATTTATTTGGAGAAAGAGATAGAGAGTGAACAGAGGAGGGGCAGAGAGAGAAGGTGACAGAATCCCAAGCAGGTTCCACTCTGTCAGTGCAGAGCCCAATGCGTGACTTGAAGCCGTGAACTGTGAGATGATGACCCAAGTCAAAACGAAGAGTCAGACGCTTAACCGACTAAGCCATCCAGGTGCCCCAAAACAAGCTGATTCTTAAGGGACACATCCACAAGCTGAAGGCTGACCAGGCTGAGGCTCATAGGAAGCACCTAAGTGCTGTGAGGAACAGCTCCAGGTAAAGAGATCAAGACTGAAACCAAGAACTGAAGCTCCCCCTGTTTTGTCTGTACATGTGGCCTCAGCAATTCTGTAGCTCCATCATTATCCAATAAAATAAGCCATTATCTGTCTGAGGGGTCAAAAGTGAACTGCATTTGTTTTTCTGCCAACTCTTTAATTCAACCAATTAAAAAATCTAAGTCTTTGAATAAGCTCTCCCTCTTTCTGTTTATGGATTATTAAATTACTGAACTAAAACATAGGATTTCACATTCATCTTTAGTTACAGTTTATCATATTAACTTTAGCCAATTTGATTTTACCTGTTGAGTTCTGTTGGCCCCTAATCTGTCATTATGCATGCTAAGTGATTAAAGTGTCAAACTCTATTCACCCAAAATGTTGACTTAAGAAAAATAAAAGGAAAAGAAGATAGGATGGAGTATAATGCCTTGTAATATGTCACCAGAGCCTTATGCTAAGCGGTTCCCAATCCAATAAACAGCATCTCTGATTTTCAGATGCTGATGGGGGTAATTATATCATCATCTAGTGCAAATTCTTGTATCCTTCCACCAAGACATAAAAGCCTTTGGTTGTATTTTGGCATTTCTCTCCACTATTCTTTAAATATTACCAATAGTGCTTTTCTTAAGTTACTTCCAGAAATCATTATTTCACCCAAAGAGTAAAGTTCACTTAGACTTGGACATGTGCCCTGATTTAAATTATCTAGGTACTCTTTTATTCCCTTTTACACTACTTAGACTTCCCTCCTACTTGTCATGTCCCTACTATGCTGCTTGTATTTCTCTATTAACATTTGAGATTTGTTGGTGTTAGCTTTAAATATATATATATATATATATATATATATATATATATATATATATTCCTAACCCTCAACACACGTGAAAATTTATATTTCCTGATACTTTTTTACATTTTCACTCCCGTCATGTATTTGTCTTCCATCTTTTTGTATTTGCCCTTTAAACATTTGACCATTTACTTACTGTTTCATAGTGAATGAATAGCTATTGGCAACCTGCGATGTCCTGGTCTTTCCTAGATGATGGCCAAGTCATGACCCAAGCGACTACTTTCAAGGAGCTCATACACTAATAGAGAAGACATACAAGTAAGCAAGCAGTTGCAAAGGTGTGGAAAGAATTACTATAACCAAGGTGCGCAAAGCGGGGGATACTAAACCCAAACTGTAAAAGTCAGAAAACATGTTTTGGAGGATATGACAGCCATGCTAAGTCTGGAAGTAGAGGCTGCAGGATATGTGCGCAGGCACAAGGATTTCTGTAGATACCATCCCTTTCTTTCTCACCAGACTCATGTGTGAATCTTAGCGTCAAGGCTTACTATTGAGCTATTTCAATAAATTACCTCACTCATTTACTTTTTCACCCATGAACACTTTTTAAAGACCCACTCAGTGACTGGGATTGTTAAATATTGTCTTTTCTTTCAAAGACCTATGATGGAATTCCCTGCTTTCTCCCTCCCACGTGATTTTTGGGAACTTTTGAAATCTGCTTTTCCAAAGTGCAAAGCACTCATTCGGCTCTGTCCATTGTTCCTTTCTTGACAAGCAACAACTTTAAACTTTCAGGTTCCTTTTTACTTTCAAATTGTTCAGTCACTATAATTCACTGAGTGCTTTCTATGGGCCAAGGCACTTTATTATATGCTCTGGGAGATACAAAGATGACTGAAATGTAGGCTCTCTCCTCATGAGACTGAAAACGAATAGGGACAACATGTGCACAAAGAACACAATAAATGCTCCACTAAAGATATTTTATTTTTAAGATAAAAATTTCTTGATTAGCCTTCTTTCTTAATCATCAGGAAGATGATAAGGTGAACTAACAGGACAGAAAGTGTGAATTAGGTTTAAAAAAACTTTAAGAGGAGTTATCTAATTAAAAAAAAAGTGTCTTTGTATTTCCAGCACATTCCAGGGGAAAGGGCACATAGACCAGTCTGATCACTTTCTATAATTCAAAAGTCAATTCATTAGGTTACCCAAATTTAATGATGGTATTATGGATCAAATTATATTTAAAAATACATATAGGAACTACAGTGTTCCCCATGGACTTTCACTTCTACATTATATATTGTAATTTTGGAATACTTTATAATGATCATACACTACATTTATAATTAGAAAACAAATGATATGTTCATAAATATGTATGTGGAGCTTCCATTAGGGAAAAGCATTGTGTTAATTCTCTAGAAAGGTTTTAAGGTTACTTTTCAAAATGAAAATATAGAGAGAGATTATAGAAGCTTGAGAAAATATGAAAAATAGAAAAAAGAAAGAAATCACCTGTAAAGCTCCCATATTCACACAACAGTTACTGATGTTGATGATGTATTTCTTTCCTCCCTTTTTTTTTTTCTATATATTGGCAAGTTTGTTTTTAAGTGATCAGATGGTAATGTTTTTTAATAATGTTTAACCCACAAGACCAGGAACATTTTGTTCATACATATCCAGTTCTGTGTTTTGGAATGGTAGCATTATGGAATGTTTACATGAAAAGATGTTATAGATAACCTAGAAATTATCCAACTCTCATATTATGTCCGTGTAAGTAAGATCTTTATCTTCCAAATTTACTATTTTGGAAATGGGGTCATATTAAAGTAATAGCCCAGATTTTATTGTCACTTTTCCCCATCTGTTCACACAGGACCCTAATCTCCTGAAGTTTCCCCAAATTCTTTTGGGATTTCGGGCAATATGTTACATATACTATGAGCACCACCAGTTGACCATGTGGTTAGCTGTCATTTTCTTTCCTCTTCCCCAGCTCTAACCTTTGCAGGCCAGATGTTGCTGAGCGCCCTGGCACTGCTACATTCCCAGGCTGCTGCCATGGAGGGTCTGGAAGCCCTGACAGGCCAGAGCAGTGCAGGTGTGTGGAGAAGCAGCGTGGAAGGCCCCCTTCTCCTCTCCTAGTAGAGGGCTCCTCAGCAGTGCCATAAGTGTTCCATGTCTTGGCACCTTAGCTATTCAAAATGTGGCAGACTTTGCTACTCAGTAGCATTTGGCAGGCGTTTTAGAAATGCAGAATCTTAGGGTGTCTGGGTGGCTCAGACAGTTGAGCATCCAACTCTCGTTTTCTGCTCAGGTCATGATCCCAGAGTCGTGGGATTGAGCTCCATGTCGGGCTCCTAAGATTCTCTCTCCCTCTGCTTTCTCCCCTCCTTGTGTATACTCTCTCCCTGAAAGACAGAAAGAAAGAAAGAAAGAAAGAAAGAAAGAAAGAAAGAAAGAAAGAAAGAAAGAAA
>NC_064810.1:45585473-45772336 GCF_023721935.1 Panthera uncia
AAAGAAAGAAAGAAAGAAAGAAAGAAAGAAAGAAAGAAAGAAAGAAAAGTAGAAAGAAAGAAAAAGGAAGAAAGGGAAGGAAGAAGAAAGGAAAGGAAGGAAGGAAGGAATGGAGAAAAGAAATGCAGAATCTCAGGCTCCAAAATCAGAATGCACATTTTAACAAGAACCCCAGGTGATTCATATTCAAATAACAGTTTGAGAAGCACCTAAAGTACTTCTCTGGGATTAAAGGCATGAATTCAAGTGGGGACAAAGGCAATGTTGGGTCAGGGAACAAAAGTGACAAATGATAGGACTTTTTATAATGATTCCTTCCCTTTGATGACCTTATCTTTGTGATTGGGCCAAACTTGGAATCTTGGGTCCTTCTCTTAGGAAGACCTCTCCCTTGGGAGATGCTCTCACTCCTTACTGCCTCATAGAGTTTTGATGACCTGTCACGTCTATTTCAGCTCAACTAAACATGGCTTAGGCTCAAACTAAGAATCCACCAGACCAGGAGAAATTTTACAGGGCTGCACATATAAAATATATTTTTATTTAGTAAATGTTGACTTAGTACCTATTATTTACAAAATACTTCATTATGGGCTGTGGGAATACCAAAATAAGTAAAAGAGTCTCTGCCCTCCAAGGAGGTAAATAAAGAAGGTGTGTGATGAGACAGGTAGGGACTTTTGAGGACAGTTTGAGGAAGGAGCCAAAAGGTTGCTAAACGAAGCAGTCTTCTGAAGTTTGGAGAAACCACTGTATATCTTGTCCCTACAGCCTCTGTGTGCCTGTTCTCCAGGTGGACGCCCTGCTTCCATTTCCATTTCTCTACATTTTACCCACCCTCCAAGGCCAATTTCAAATGTCAATTTATGAATAAAATCTGCCACAATCCTCTCAGCTAAATGTGCTTTTGACACTTTAGAACTCCCATCATATCCTGCCATAAGATCAATTGTGTGTGTTGAGACCTTACGGGGTGGGGGATATGTCATCTATTAGGCAAGGAATGTATTTTAATCAGTCTTCCTGGATTCCCCACAGGACCTAGCATGATGTGCCATAAATAGTTTTTGAAGAAAGAAGAAAATGAAATGTAATGCAGCTACTCTGTTAATGTTTCCCTGTTCAGGAAATGTATTAACTTTCTCATATTCAGAGTGAATGTGAGGGAGAAAACTGAACGCTGCTGGGTTAGGAGGATTAGGGTTCCTGCCCCCCACCCCCATTTTTCTTAGGTCAGACTGGTGTTTTCATGCAGAAACAACATCCTCATTGGTAGATTAGTAGCTGTTAATCTCAGCTGGATGGAATTTCATCTAGTTTTCAGCTGGATGGAAGTGGGCTGGCTATATGCCTGTTGGTATTTAAGAAGTCTCCTACCTTAATGGGTAGCCCTTTTTATGCCTGGTTTTCTCTAAAGCTGAGATGGGATCCCAGGCTCAAAAACTCCTCTCTGAGGCCTGTAGGGTTGCTGTTAATTATCTAGCATCTTATGAGCTGAATGTCAGTGATGCTTATTTAACTATGGTTAGTATGAGTTTTTGAGGCTCTGGGAGGGAGGTTTTAGCTCTGGTTGGGGTGATGACATATCCTCTATATCTTTAGTAATGGTAGCTATTGCATGTTTGTGGTTTGATACTAGATGAGAGAGTAACTTAGATGCTAGGGTTTTGTCGCACTGAGGCCCAATGATTCAGAGCTGCGATTACAAACTATGGGAGGTGATAGGGAGAATCACAGTTCTTTCTTGTGGCTTCCCAATGCTATATGAGCATCAACTATGTGGGAAAACGAAATAAGCAATTTTTCACCCATATAGTCTTAGAGAGTTAATGTAGATATATGAGGATTGATGAACTAGATTGACATTTAAAATGTCAATTTATGCTGGACTTCTGCCAGCATTTCTACATGTTTAACTGGAAATAAATGCCAGCATGTCAGGTTCACAAATCTGACCCCTAAAAAGGCCATAATGGCCAAAGATTAGGCACCAGTACATTAGAATCTGGGTGGCTTCTCCTTGAGGTAGCCTGGGTTCAGAAAGACAGCCTGGGCCTTCTGAAAATCAAAGGACAAACTACGGAAAGAACAAAGAAGGCCTCCTTTGAACCACACGGAAATAATGAAGTGAGCTTGTGTAGGATTTTTCAGTCTTGAAATTCAGTTTCTCTCACCACCATTCTGCCCCCGTTCTCACCCCTGTTCCAGTCCTATTACTACGATGAAGAGACGGAAGCACCTCTTTATCTCCCCTTCTTTGAAGACCAAATTGAGGTGAAGAAAGAACATGCAAAGCAGTTCATAACCTATCTAAGAGAGCATCGGAGTAAAATCTGCCTTCCGGTGATTAAGGTGACTGTGTGACTTTGTTACTTTGTTAGGATCAACTCCGTGGGTCCAGAGAGCTAAATGATTAGTTGCTACCTAACTTGTAAGGTAACTCATGTTCTTAGATGGGATCATAGCAACGGACTTTGAGGGCAAGCATGTGTCTTATTTGTAATCTCTTCATATTTTGTGAGTAAATCTTAGCCACCAAAAGCTTGTTTGGTTTTTCTTTCTTTTTTTTTCTTTCGGTTTTTATTTATTTAAGTAATCTCTACAGCCAACGTGGGGCTCAAACTCATGATCCTGAGAACAAGAGTCTCATGTTCTTCCCACTGAGCTAGGCAGGGGCCCCTTGTTTGTTTGTTTGTTTTAATGGACCAACAGCATCAGGAGCACATAGGAATTTAATAAAACTGAAAATATTTGGACCCAAACGGGACAAACTGATTCAGATTCTCTAGGGGTGGGGCCCAAGGAATGGTATCTTAACAAGCTTTCCAGGTGATTCTAATGCTCTGCATAGTTTGAGAAGCACTCCTCTAATGACTTCTTCCTAAATGTGTTAGCATCTTATGTTAGATCTTTAGTCTAATTCAGATGCACGCTCAGGTATCTAATATGGCTATATTCAATGTAGTAAAACAAATTATTTTTCACTGGGACATACACTCCAAAAGGACCATCTAAACCTTAACTGGGGCTATTATATGTAGAAACAGTCCTACTAATCTGACAGGTTCTTTTAACTCCAGCTTTATAAAGAGAACTAAATGTCTAGTAGTAATAGAACTGAACCACTATCATGGAATCCCAAAGCCCATGTAACTGTACTGGTAGTAGTCAAGCTTTGTAATAAATTAAAATTACATGAGGGGCTTTTAAAAATCTCGATACCCAGTTACACCCCATACCAATTAAGCCAGAATTTCTGCATTTGAGAGCCAGACATGAGTATTTAAGATGCTCTGCTGATTCCATTGTGCCACAAAGTTTGGAAACTACTAGCCTATGTAAACCTAGTCATAATGGAACCCAGGGTGTAGAGTGTAATAAAGTTTCTGAGGTAGAAAAGTGACTTCCTTGTTCCTCTTCAACAGAGGCCTGACATTGATAACTGGGGAACTGGCATTCAAGCTATAGAGTCTGCTCTGCAGTTGGAAAACACATTAAACAAGCTCCTACAAGACCTGATGAACTTGGCTTCTCAAAATAGTGAAACTGATGTAAGTAGTTAACTCTGAAAGCAAGGTTATCTTTCACTTCTATGAAGACTTCTAAGAAATGGGTCCAAAAAAATAGATCGTCCCATATGTGCTTGTTTTCCTCAAGCACATATATGAACTCATTTCTGGGAGTAGGTTGGTGTGGGAAGAGTAGGTGTACCGGCAAGGAGGAGTGCAACTCAACACAAGATGGAGAAGACTTTCTGGGAATGATACACTCTAGATAATGTTGCTGGCTTGTAAATGTCTTAGACCAAAAGTGCTTACGTTTTAATGGATAACAGAATCACCTGGAGGATTTACTAAAACAAACTGCTGGGCCCTACTCCCCCCCCCCCCCCCCCCCCAGAGTTTTTAATTCAACTTGTTTTATGTAGTATCCAATAATTTGCATTTCTAACAAGTTTCCAGGTGATGTTGCTGGTCAGGGGCTACACTTTAAGAACCACTATCCTTGAGTGTCCCTGAAAAACTGAATATTAATGATGACCCCTTATCCTATAGACTTTTCTGAAGTCTTCTTGGTTGATGGTGAACACTCTACCTTGTAGTGGTAACTTTGTTGCCAACTCCCTAGCTTCTCAGAGTCAGTGGGGAAAAAAAAACTTTTGTACTAGGACTTTATCAACCTTAGAAGATATTGGACTCACTGACAAGTTCTGAAAAGCTACAAATGACTGGGTGTTATGCTAGACCACTTAAATCTAAAACTTTAGGAATGGGGCCTGGGTGCCTACTCAAAACCTCCACGTGATTCAGATAAACAGGGTAGAAAACCATTGCAGTAGGAGCTCATTACTTAAATTAATCTGTACTCCTGAGGAGATGCTCTAACACTCATATTCATTAAAAGTGGATATTTGTATTCACCTAGCGGTCTTGAATGTCTTCAACCAGTGCTCTTTAGATTTCAATATGCATATGAATAGCCTAGTTCCTTCTTAAAATCTGATTTCTTAGGTCTGGGTGAGGCTTGAGATTCTGCATTTCTGGCAAACTCCCAGGACTGTTGGTCCACGCACTATAAGTTGGGTAGCAAGATCTTAGATCATCTCTCATTGCAGACAAAGGTCTTCAATTAGTCCTTCCCGGTTTTATTTTTGTAGCTCCTAAGCTTCCTGAAAAAGTTCCTGGCTAAACAGAAAAGGAACATAAACTATCTGGAATACCAACGTAGCTATCAGAAGGAATTAGACAGGCTGACTGAGAAGGAGGTCACATCTGAAAAACCTGGTGAAGCATCAGGTAAAGAGGCTTAACATCTGAAGGCGACACAGTGAATGTTCCACTGTAATAGGTTTCAAAGGCAGCTACTTAAGAATCTTGATCTCTATTTGACAGAAGACTGCTTTCCTTTTTATCTAGTATCCCATCTTCATTGTTACACATGGAAATAAATTGGTTTTGCATTATAATTATGTGTTAAATTGCTATTGGAGTACAAGAAGGGTTATTTCCATCAATGTGAGTTTGGCGAAAGCTTCCTGGAACAGTGGGTACGTTCCCACTGAAAAAAAGCCTTCCCTCATAGTTCAAACAACACCCAGATGCACAGTCAGGATTTGATAAATTCAACCAGTCCAAGTGGATATAATAGAAAGTAGTAATTTCCTTAGGTCTTACTATAGCTCCCCTCCCCTCTAGCTTGGATACCTATTTTAAGTCTAGAAAATAGGAGGGTTTTCTCCTAATCGAATGCAAAGCTAACAAGAGCTCTTGGTCTAGAAATGGTGACTCCCACCTGAAAGTGTACAGGGGATAGGCAGCTGCAACCAAAGTGTCCTTTCACAGCTGAAGGTGGGCGTAGCGAATAGGAGGGTACACAGGCAATGTAGGCACTGAAGACTATGGGGATGCCCTTACCCTCTCCACTGTGGGCCAGCTGATAGCTACCAGCATAATTGCTTAGGAGGAAATAATGAGTATGGAAGCTTGGGTCAGACCCAAGGGCCTCACGTAACTCGTATACAACCTGGGAAGAAAGGTCACTCTATAGGATTACGTTGTCACTCCAAAACTTACTAGCTCCAAGGCCTTGAATAAATTTTTTACTTCAATCATAGACTCACTTTAGTTGTCTATGGAGTGGGGTTAATAGTATTTAGTTTATAGTTAATAAGAGGATTAAGTAAATTATGTAAAATATGTAGAACAGTACCTACTCAGATTATGTATTCTGTTTGTAAAATAGGGTACATTCTTTTTAAATTTTTTTTAAGGTTTATGTATTTTTGAGAGTGAGAGAGAGACAGAGTGTGAGTGGGGAGGGGCAGAGAGAGAGGGAGACACAGAATCCGAAGCAGGCTCCAGGCTCTGAGCTGTCAGCACAGAGCCTGACACGGGGCTCGAACCCACAAACCGCGAGATCATGACCTGAGCTGAAGTCAGATGCTTAACTGACTGAGCCACCCAGGCACCCCAAAATAGTGTAAATTCTTAAACTTGAGGAAAGTCAATACATGACAGAAGCAATTACAAGAAAACAGGTCACTGAAAGTGAGAAAAAAATCTTGGGGGGAAAAAATATTTTTTTTGAAGCAAGAAAAAGTGATAAGGGCCAATTAGATATCTTAGGGTAAAAAGAAATCAAGTTAACAAATGGACTGAATATTCAAACACAGCTAATCAAGCAAGTGATGTAAGGTAAGCTAAGAAATTCTCAGCCAAAGGAACAAAGAAATGGTACTTGAGATGTTAAGACATGTAGTTCAAACAAAAGATCTAATTAGAGTTCTGGGAGGAAAGAGAAAGTGAGGAAAAAGATCCATTGTAGTGAAATTTTACAGCATCAAGAATAAAAAAGCTCCCCATAAAAGAGATTATAAAGGATGAAAACTGACATATTAATAACAGCTTTCTCATCAATATTAGATGAAAAGAGAAAATTGAAAAATGTCTTCAATATGCTAATGAGGAAAAATAAGAGTTGAGTCTGACCCATTCATACATAAAAATATGGAGTACACAGAAGTTTCTAACCTAAAGAGGACCTTCACTGCGAGTGATATCATTGTTTCAATGGCAAAATAGAAAGGCGTGCAGGTCCAATGTAATCTAGGTGATACTAACTAATCTTTCATAGTACTTTATGCTTTAGTAATTCCAGTGAGGAAGGGCATGTTCCTTGGCAATCATCAACCACATAATGGACTTCTTTACCTACCTTCTCACACCTCTTCTATAACTTCCTCTTTTTGAGAACCACTGCCATGATTAACTTATCACCACTGGAGAATTACTAGTTCACAAAGTATTCTTGAATAAATTCCTTCTTTTATAATTCTAACTATGTCAAATTTTATACCTAATAATGATAGACATTCACATTAAAATCAGGAATAAGACAAGATTGCTTTAACTTCACTACTTTGTATATTACTAGAGGTTCTGGAGCAGGGTTTCTCAATCTCAGCACTGTTGACATTTTGAGCCAAATGACTCTGTTGTGGGGAGGGTCCTACCCATTGCAAAATGTCTAGCAGCATCCTTGGCCTTCACTTACCAGATAGCTGTGACAATCAGAACTGTTTCCAGACATTGCTAAATGTCTGAGGGGCAAAGTCTCTCTGCTTGAGAACCACTATTCCGAATAATGTAATAGAAAAACTAAAGGAAAAGAAGCTATATCTGCTTAAAAAGACTTAGTTAATGTGATATGATTATAACTAGAACTGAAAAACCATTATAACTTACAAGAAAGTTTAATAATGTTGCTGGATATAGGAAAAATATCTACAAGCCAATCTTTCCCATGATCAATAAACAGGGAAACATTAAAAATATATTTCTTGCTTATAATATCCACAAATACATAAAGTAGCTAGGCCTAGGAATAATCCTTAAAAAGTAACTTGAAGACTATATGAAATAAAAATGCTTCCTGAAAGAGATAAAAGCTTTGTATAATGTTAAGAGGAGAGAAAGATTAAATTTGTGACACCTTCCAAATCAATGTATAGGACTAAAGCAATCTGGATCATAATCCCAACAGTATTTTGAGGGTTCAGACAATTTAGTACTAAGAAATAAGCATCACAGAGAAAAACATGAGAACATACATAAAACTTGCTTAACATCATTGAGAAATACAAAGACCAGGAAGAGATACTAACTTACTACCTACTCATCAGAGTGGCTAAAATTAAAATAACTGTCAACACCCATGTGCTGGCAAGATGATAAAACAATTGAAACTCTCAACATTGTTGGTGAGAACAAGTGGTGCAGCTGCTTTGGAAAACAGTAGGATATTTCCTTGTAAAACTAAGCATACATGTACCCCATGAATTTTTGGAGAACACAATTTATTCCAAAACAAATGATATTATTGACTAAAATTGGGCACAGCAAGCTATAGAGAAAAGATAGGAGGAAGAAGTTAACTCAAGTTAACTCACTTGATGCTCATAATAGGAATCAATAGATATTGTCTGAATAAAGAGGGTTCTAAGGGTATTATATAAAAGGCTAATTATAAAGGCAAGCACTAGAATAAAAATATATTAAGAATTATAATTTTTAAAATAGCCTCCATATTGAAAATTTATATAAATAAAATGTTCATATGTATATTTTATTTTGTTCCCCTTAAGTTAGCTCTTGTTTTAGCCCTAGTTCAAATGTTCACCCAGAGTCTTTTTGCTGAAGTTTCCCTGATCATCTTTTGAATGAATGAATTTTGTTCTTTGGGAGATGCTTCAGTAAGACCTAATGTAGACAGTATTCCCCAAGTCCTTGAATTTGCAGAAATTGTTGCCTATAGCTTTGACACTTGAAGGACAGCTTGAATGGATTTAAAATTGTTGGTTCAAACTTCCTTTCCTTAGGTACCTGATAGGTATTGTTTCATTTCTGTTAGAATGGACTATAGCTGTGCCAACGTGGCTTTCTTTCACTTCGAAATAAGAGGTGCCTGGGGCACCTGGGTGGCTCTGTCAGTTGAGCGACCGACTTCAGCTCAGGCCATGATCTCAGGTTCATGAATTTGAGCCCTGCAGTGGGCTCTGTGCTGACAGCTCAGAAGCTGGAGCCTCTTTTGGATTCTGTGTTTCCCTATCTCTCTACCCCTTCCCCACTTATGCTCTCTCTCTCTCTCTCTCTCTGTCTCAAAAATAAATACACATTAAACAAATTTTTTAAAGAATTAAAAAAGAAATGAGAGGCAACTGGGTGGCTCAGTTGGTTAAGCATCTGACTCTTGGTTTTGGCTCAGGTCATGATCTTGAGGCTTTGTGGGCTCTGTACTGGCAGTATGGAGCCTGCTTGAGGTTCTCTCTCTCTCTCTTTCTCTATCTCCCCCTTTCTCTCTCTTTTCCCCTCCTCCTGCTCACCCTGCCTCTGTCTCTCTCAAAATAAATAAACTTTGAAAAATGATACAGTGGTTTTACCAGACGTCCAAAGTTTGCTACTAGTGTTAGTAAGATACATCTAATGTTTGTATGATATATGTTAGTAGGAAGTCTTGGTAGTGGTCATTCTGGGACAGTTTTCTTGTATCTTCAACGTGCCTTTTAATATACAAACACAAGTTTTATTTCAGAACATTTTATAATTTTTGTTTCACTCTCTTCTTTTGGTTTTTCTCCAATGAAACAACTCCTGTTAATCTCATTTTTAATCGTTTTGCCTAATCTTTTATAACTTTCACTTTCTCTTTTTAAAAATCTTTTTCCTCCAAAAACAATAAGATACCTAGTAACAAACCTAACTAAAGAAGTAAAAGGTCTTTACTTTTAAAACTATATAGCACTTATGGAAGAAATTGAAGAGGACACAAAGAACTGGAAAAGCATTCCATGCTCCTGGGTTGGAAGAACAAACTGTTAAATGTCTGTACTGCCCATCGCAATTCATGCAATCCTTATCAAAATAAAACCAACATTTTTTCACAGAGCTAGAAAAAAAATACTAAAATTTGTATAGAACCACAAAATACCCCAAGTAGCCACAGAAATCCTGAAAAAGGAAAAACAAAATTGGAGGCATCATGATTCCAGACTTCAAGCTAGATTACAAAGCTATAGTCATCAAGACAGTAAGGTACTGGCACAAAAACAGACACATAGATCAATGGAACAGAATAGAAAACCCAGAAATAGACCCACAACTGTATGGTCAACTACTCTTTGACAAAGCGGGAAAGAATATCCAATGGAAAAAAGTCTCGTCAACAAATGGTGTTAGGAAAACTGGACAGCAGCAAGCAGAAAAATTAAACTGGGACACGTTCTTATACCATCCACAAAACAAATTCAAAATGGATGAAAGACCTAAATGTGAAATAGGAAACCATCAAAATCCTAGAGGAGAACATAGGCAGCAACCTCTTTGACCTCGGCCACAGCAACTTCTTACTAGATACATCTCTGGAGGCAAGAGAAACAAAAGCAAACATGAACTATTGGGACTTCATCAAGATAAAAGTCTTCTGCACAGCGAAGGAAACAATCAACAAAACTAAAAGCAGCCTATGGAATGGGAGAAGATATTTGTAAATGACAAATCTGATAAAGGCTTAGTATCCAAAATCTATAAAGAACTTATCAAACTGAACACCCAAAAACCAAATAAGCCAGTTAGTAAATGGGCAGAAGACATGAATAGATGTTTTTGCAAAGAAGACATCCAGATGGCCAACTGACACATGAAATGATACTCAACATTGCTCATCATCAGGGAAATACAAACCAAAACCACAATAAGATACCACCTCCCACCTGTTAGAATGGCTAAAATTAACAACACAAGAAACAACAGGTGTTGGAGAGGATGCAGAAATCCCTCTCGCACTGTTGGTGGGAATGCAAACTTGTGCAGTCACTCTGGAGAACAGTAGGAAGGTTCCTCAAGAAACTAAAAATATAAATACCCTATGATCTAGCAATGGCACTATCAGGAATTTACCCGAAGGTTACAAAAATACAGATTCGAAGAGGTATATGCACCCCAGTGTTTATAGCAGCTTTATAAACAATAGCCAAACTATGGAGAGAGCCCAAATGTCCATCCACTGATGAATGGATAAAGAAGATGTGGTATATTTACATACAGTGGAATATTACTCAGCCACCAAAAAGAATGAAATCTTGACATTTTCAATGATGTGGATGGAGCTAGAATATATTATGCTAAGCGAAATAAGTCAATCAGAGAAAGAAATACCATATGATTTCATTCATTTGTGGAATTTAAGAAACAAAACAGATGAACATATGAGAAGGGGGAGGAAAAAGAGGGAAACAAACCACAAAAGACTCTTAATGATATCTCTATCATCAAACTGAAGACTGATGGAGGTGGGTGGGAGACAGGCTAGATGGGTGATGGGTATTATGTAGGGCATTTTTTGTGATGAGCAGTGTGTGTTGTATGTAAGTGATGGATTACTGAATTCTACTCCTGAAACCAATACTGCACGGTGTGTTAAGTAACTAAAATGTAAGTAAAAAAATATTTTTGCTTATTTCTCTTTCACTTTCTTCACTTCCCCCATGTGTATATATTCTCTGTTTTGTGTTACACTTTATATAGTATCTATTTCCTCTTATGTTCCTTATAATTTGGTCTTTATTTATAAAATTATTTTGGGGGCACCTGGGTGGCTAAGTCAGTTAAGCATCCGACTTTGGCTCAGGTCATGATTTCACCATTCGTGGGTTCTATTGCCCCCGTCGGGTTCTGGGCTGACAGCTCAGAGCCTGGAATCTGTTCTGGATTCTTTGTCTCCCTCATTCTCTGCCCCTCCCCCACTTGTGCTCTGTCTCTCAAAAATAAATAAACATTAAAAAAATTTTTTTCAAAGTGATTTTGCCTGTGTCTTCTACTTCTTTCCTAAATTTTACTAATCATTTCACATACTTCATTGACTTACCATCGCCTTCTCTTTGTTGGCTCTGTCTTCCCTGACTTCTTGTATTTATTTATTTTTTATTATCTTCTTTCCTGGTTGTAATTACATCATAATTTTTTCTCCCTTTATTCATGTTGGGATGTTGTGTTGAAGTATTTCTCGGCTTTGGAGCAGTATTTTTCTAATGAGTGTTTATAGTCTGCACAGAAGTTTTGTATTTATTTTTAGTTCTTTTGTGTTCTTTTGTTTTCCTAGAGTAGCTTTCTTTGCATCTAGTTCTAGCTGCACAATTACTTTGCTAATCATATTTGAATGAGTTGGATTTTCTCAGTTAGAAAGGAGGATCTTTTGAAGTAAGGGAAGGGGTAGCTTTCCCAGTTTCTCAGCTAAAGAGCTCCTTCCTCTATTACTATGATAAATGCCACTTCTGGGACCACGCCTCACTTAAATTTCAGATCCTAACTTGGTTCAAAAAGGCTCCTATCATCAGCCGCAAACTTCTACGGTACCTTCACCACCTCTGGCGAAGAAGTCACTTTCACCAGGGAATCCTGCTTCTAACTGCAACTTTCTAACTCCCCTTTTTTTAAGAAGTGCTATTTTCTTGAATCTGCCACCTCTGTGTGAATCCTCACCCAAACACATTCTAAACTTACTGTCTTCAGTTCTCCCATCACACCCACCCTCTTTGATCACAGCAGTTGTCACTGATGAGGGGCCCCATCCTTTTGAGAGCAAATATTTACTATTGATGTCTAACATCTGGCACTTCTAAAAAACTCTTCTTGCACACCTATTCTCAGAAACACAGCACTGTTGTGGTTTCCTGAACTAAACCTACTGACTTCAAATGATAAAGATACATAAAGGAAGAAAGTGGAAGACAGAGAAGCCAGTACTAATATATATCAAAAGCACACATACTAAAATGTCTGCTTCCCAAATGTGAGCAATAACTCCTGAGCACAAAAACCATATCCTTTTCCTGCTAAAGATGGTTCAGGAATAGGACTGGGCTAGTAGAAGACCCTTCTGGAACTACTAGGTACATAGATGCAAAAAGGCAAGCCTTCATAAAGACAAATTAGGTTGGAGGAAGGCAGCTGATTTTGTGACTACCGAAAAGAGAGTCACTTAGCCTAGACTGCTATTCTGGCACCTTGTCACCTACAGGAAACTGGAAAATAGATGACCCAGAAATTTCCAACTCAAACAACAATGACAAATACGAAAGAAGAAAGAAGGTGGGGAGAGAGCCGAAGAGGCATGGCATCTACATAGATGCTTTTAGAGAAAAAGAAGGGGAAATAAAACACAATTTATTAACATATGAAGAATATTTTTACGTGGACAGTTGAAAACTATGAATTAACTTTTTAATGTTAGCTATTCTAGTGGGTATACAGTGTATCCTATTGTAGCTTATTATTACTGAAGTATAATTGACATGTGATGTTATATTAGTTTCAGATGTACCACATTGATTCAACAATTCTATACGTTACTCATGCTCACCACGATAAGAGAAGTCACCATCTGTACCATATCACATTATCACAATATTATTGAATATATTCCCCATGCTGCACCCCCATCTCTGTGACTTACTTATTCCACAACTGGGAATTTAAACCTCACAATCCCCTCCATCCTATGGTAGTTTTAACTTGCATTTCCCTAATGACTGTGAAAAGCAAATGCTTAAAGCTGTTAGAAAAGAATATCGGAGAATAAATTTACTGTCTGCCTTGGTTCTCTGTAGAGGCAGAACTGAGCCTGATAAAGAGAAATAATACAAATGCAATCTATTTGATGGGCAAAACGCAGACACTGAAGATCCTCCAGTATCCTGTTTGTTAGCATTAGAGGTATGGCTACTGGGGTCATTGACAAGAGGTTTGCCGATGCTCACAGATATTACTGTTACTATTCTCATTGCATTTACCTTAAGCCTGAATGATACAAGAGTAATTATGACTTTGTGAATAATTTTCTTGTGCCTCTTTTTAATTGCTAGCAATGTGCTGTTACTAGCAGAAAAGAAATTTTTTAAAAACACTATAGACAATTTTTTAAACATCAGAAAACAAAACTGCTAGATTTTGCACCTCTTCAGTCGTACTAAATCATATCAATTAAACAAGTATTTATTAAGCATCTTCTATTTTTCATGGACTTAACTTAGATCCTGGGAATACAAAATTAAATGGGCCCTAGCTATTGAGACATGCACAATCCAAAGAGAATACACTTATAATGTAAATAATGAGAATTCAGTTTGGTAAAAGCATGAATAAAAGCCTGTAGGAGGCACAGAAGAACATAGAGAAAGAGCGACCATTTGTGCTAGAATAGAAGGGACGTGGATACAAAAGCTTCTGATCTGTACTTGGACAGATGACTCAGAGTTCAACAGAAGGAGGGAAGGAGGAACAGAGCATTTCAGGCCAAGTCAATGGAACAGGGTCAGATCACGAAGTGTCTGTTATGGCGTGTTAATATGCTTGGGCTTTGTTCTTCAGGGGATGGGAGAGCAATGAGGAGTTTAGAGGTAGATGTGATGTAATCAGATTTGCAATTTAAAACAATGACCTTGTAGCATAGTAGTTAATGGTGTTGTTCTTGACACTCCTGTCTGTGTCTATCACGTGACAAAACAAATAAGTAATTATGTTGGTGTTTTTGAGAACTGGGATTTCTTGTCTGGAATAAAGGAGAAATAAATGTAGGATCAATGAGGTTAAGTAAAAATCCTATAGATGCTTAATTATGAATATCAGAATGAGCTCATGATATATTTACCTTTTTAAAAAAGTCCTAACTGTCTAAGGAAAAGACCTGGAAATAAGTAGCAATGAGCACTCTGACACCCTCAGTATGGTCTCTAAATATGATTTGTCACTAGACGGAGCTAAGGCTCCTTTGAGAAATGGCTGCTTGTCCTTCTGAGTCAGGATATATACTAATAATCCTGAAACATGTTATCATATTAGAAAGCAAGGTTGTCAAAAAGAGTTCAGAACCAACTTGAAGAGGCCTCCTTTCAGTAAGGATAGCCAATTTCATGAGAAAAATAACTACAATGGACTGAACCATGCCAAATATGCTTAAATTTATTGGTAAAATATTAAATAATAAATACTTAATAACAATAGGTGATTGTTAAATAATTATACTAATTATAATAAATAACACTAAAAAAAAGTGGTCACCTTTGGAGGATAATAGCTAATTCATACTCAAACTCTGAAAACTGGTAACAAGGAATTAATTTATCTTTCCTATATGAACTACTTTGGAATAACCTAATAGTTAATAAGGGGAATTAATCTTTGTACAAAATAATACAGTGTGCATAATACTTTTTTTTGCCAAATTAAAAAAAAATAAATTAAATTAAATGGTAAAAAAAAAAGCCAAAAAACAAAAAACAAACAAAAAAACAACAACAACAAAACTAAACAAGGGATGCCTGAGTGGTTCAGTCATTTAAGCGTCTGACTTCAGTTCAGGTCATGATCTCACGGTTTATGGGTTGGAGCCCTGCCTCAGGCTCTGTGCTAACAGCTCAGAGCGTGGAGCCTGCTTCAGATTCTGTGTCTCCTCTCTCTGCCCCTCCCTTGCTTGCACTCTGTCTCTCAGAAATAAACACTAAAAAAAAATAAAAACAAACAAAAAAACCTAGGCAATGGGGTGCCTGGGTAGCTCAGTTCGTTGAGCATCCGACTCGATTTCAGCTCAACTCATGATTTCACACTTCATGAGTTGGAGCCCTGCTTTGGGCTCTGTGCTGACAGTGCGGAGCCTGCTTGGGATTCTCTCTATCCCTCTCTCTCTCTCTCAAAATAAGTAAATAAATATTAAAGAAAATAACTAGGCAATGATCACCCATGGCTGCTATTAACAGAAAAATAAAGCCAGTCAGGCATTTTGTATCTCCTGATGAAATTATACACTACTACTCATGAAGTAATTTAAAAAAAAAAAAAAAAAAAGGAAAGAGTTAAACTATATCATAACCAGTCTCAAGATTTAACTACCCTCTATAGGATATGCAGGAGAGAAGAATCTATTGAAGAACACAACAGGAATGCACTCAACAAAATCCAGAATATGGGAAACTACAGGACAAATGTCCCAGGTTTGTCAACAAATAAATAACATGGAAAAAAGAATTCTTAATTGAAACAATGATCCTAATTGAAACAAATTTTTAAAATGTGAATATTTGATGACATTAAGAAATTACCAATTTTTTTCAATGTGATGATTATATTATCATTATAAAATAAGAATCATCAGTCTGAAATATTTATTAATGAAATGATAAAATTATGAAGGGGAGTAGAGAATGGGATAAAGATGAAATGAACTTGATTAGTAATAAAACTGGGTGATGGGGTCCTTGGGAATTTATTCACTGTTCTGTATATGTTTCAATAATAGCTTTTTAAAACATTATTGCTTTTAAAGGGTAATTTTATTTCCCTAATATCTGGATTGGGGGGAGGCCAATTTACTGTAACCTCTGAACGCTGATGTTAGCACCCTACATTTATTGACAACATCTCCATCTTTCTGTCACAGAGCTCATTGGAATAGTCATTGCATCAATGTTCACGCCATTGTGCTTGCAGAGGTGTCAGAGTTTGGAAATTAGTCATTAGCCCTTTTCAAGTTGCTACAATTATCACTGCAAGGATGTCTGGTTTCTTATTTTAAGTTAGTTAACCTACAGTGTAGTCTTGGCTTCAGTAGAACCCAGTGAGTCATCTCTTACATATGACACCAAGGGCTCATCTCAACAAGTACTCTCCTTAATGCTCGTTACCCATTTAACCCATCCCCACCCTCACACCTCCCCTCCAGCAACCCTCAGTTTGTTCTCTGTATTTAAGAGTCTCTTATGGTTTGCCTCCTTCTCTGTTTTTATCTTATTTTTCCTTCCCTTCCCCAATGTTCATCTGTTGAGTTTCTCAAATTCTACATATGAGTGAAATCATGATATCTGTCTTTCTCTGACTAACTTATTTTGCTTAGCATAATACACTCTAGGTCCATCCACATTGTTGCAAATGGCAAGATTTCATTCTCTTTCAGCTCTGAGTAGTATTCCTTAAGTAAAGCACAGTGCAGATTGCCACCAGTAAGTGGGCTACTGGATTATTTAACTATCAGAGTAGTTGTGTTCTGCCTAGTTTCTGTAAAAAGATAAACAGGTTTCTAAAGAAGCCCTAAAAAAACAGCTCAAACACAGATTTCCCTGATGTCTCCAGTTTTTACATCAAATTGAGAGGCTCTCACATACCATTTGTGTCAAGATGGCTTCCTGCGTAGCCCATGCGCCTCCTATCTCTGGCTCTAAACAGCTCTATCTTGTGCCTGAATACTAGTGCATAACAGATATTACCGAAGATTTGGGGATGATGAAATGGAATTACAGCAAAGCCCCAAAAGCCACCAATTTACAAAAGAGTAACAGCTATCTCAGCTGTCCTGCCACCTCTAGCAGATTCCCTTTGGGGCTAACCAGGGTATTGTGGGGCCAGGCCTCTCTGTTCCAGGATTCCTCCAACATCTGAGTATTTGGATCTCCAAGACTCACTCAGGAAGAAACTAAATATTGTCGTTTCTGTAATATACAAAGTCATAAACTCTTCGTTGTCTGAACCTGACCTAGAAGACCAAAATCTGTTCACGTATTTTCCTAAACAGATGTGCAACTCTCTCTCTAATAGGAGTTCTGCCTCCCTCCCAAGCTAGTAAGCTGAAACTATTGCTTACCTCCCGGATAACAGGTGCTTGATCTCGTGAACTGTGAGATCATGACCTGAGCCGAGATCAAGAGTCAGATGCTTAACCCACTGAGCCACCCAGATGCCCCTCCTTACACAGTATTTCTGTTTAAACCAGAGTAGGCACTGTGACTTGTTTTATACAATGATGTAATAAAATAAGATTGTGCCAACTATGCCCATTGAAAGAGAACCAGTAGGTATAAACAAACACGTCCACAGTAAATATACCCAGAAACTAAGTTGCTTTTTACTATTTTCTTTGTGTTATAGGATGCTTATTGACTTAAAATACTGTCAGAGAGATAAACTTCCGTGCTGTGACTGATTTTTAGTCTTTGTTATGGTAAGTTAATGTACTGCAAAACTAAAAGTAGAAACATACATAGAAAAGCCACTTAAATGTGCGACTTACCAATAAGCATAAAATGTTAGAAGAAGCATGAGGGGGGCGCCTGGGTGGCTCAGTCGGTTAAGCGTCCGACTTCGGCTCAGGTCATGATCTCGCGGTTCGTGAGTTCAAGCCCCGCGTCGGGCTCTGTGCTGACAGCTCAGAGCCTGGAGCCTGTTTCAGATTCTGTGTCTCCCTCTCTCTCTCTGACCCTCTCCCATTCATGCTCTGTCTCTCTCTGTCTCAAAAATAAATAAACGTTAAAAAAATTTTAAAAAAAAAAGAAGAAGCATGAGGTGGTTTAAAAGCCATTTGGGGGGATAGGGTAATAATAATTACAGCCAACATCTCCTGAGTACATATGACGTACACTTCTAAGTGTTTCATATTAATGCGCTTAATTTGCCTTACCTCATCCAAAGTGTTTTTTACATTTAATCCAAGGAACAACTATTTCATGGAGCTACTGTTATTAGTCCCAACTACAGTGAGGAACTTGAGAGGGTCAAGTAACTCACCCAAATCCATCTGGCTCCAGAGCCCCCATTCTTAACCACCATCCCCTAACTGCCTCTCAGTGGTAATCAATCTGTTATGAAGATCCTCTTGGTCTCTTGTTCTCTAGGGCTATATAGTTTTTGTTCTGTTTTGTTTTGTTTTGTTTTAGAGAAACAGGGAGAAAGAGCAAGTGGGGAAGGGACAGAGGGAGAAGGAGAGAGAGAATCTCTAGCAGGCTCCACACCCAGCACAGAACCCAACACAGGGCTCGATCTCACAACCGTGAGATCATGATCTGAGCCAAAATCAAGACTGAGCCACCCAGGCTCCCCTGTATGGTCTTTTATCCAAACTGTAGCCATATGTCTGCTTCTTTCTTTTTCTCTTTGCAGTTTCTCCATATTGTTGGCTCACAGTCACCTGAGCCCTCTCAACTTGATGTGTCCTTCATTGGAAAGCCAGTAAAAACTGACCAAGTTCTAATTCCAAAGTACTAGGAAAAAGATTTTGCTTAGCCTGAGAAGTCAGGAATCCCTTGCCCCTGGTGACAAATAGCTGCTAGGCTACAGAAGAAAGGCAAGGTCACACATCATAAAAATGGCTACCAGGGTTCACAGAAAGTAGTTTTGAGAGAAGTGTATGGGTTAGAAAAAAGAAATTTTGTATTTTTAGACTGGTGTATGTGTTCACTGTATTGATATTCTTATTCTTTGCATGTACAGGTCCGTTTGGATTAAGATCATAGGAATATTTGCAGACAGTTTACCCTTCCAGAACAAAACCTGTTTGTATTCTTCCATTACCTAACAAATGCAGAATTTACATAGACTTGAGACAGAAATCTGCATTCGTTTTCTGTGATGCCACCACAACAAACTCCCGTCAACTGGGGTTCCTAAAACAACAGAAATTGATTCTCTCACAAATCTGTAGGCCAAAGATCCAAATTCAAAGTGTCATCAGGGTTGGTCTTTCTGGAAGCTCTGAGGCAGAAATCATTTTATGCCTCTTCCTTAGCTTCTGGTGGCTGCCTGCAATTCTTGGCATTCCTTGGCTTGTAGATGTGTCACTCTAATCTCTACCCCCATCTTCACATTCCTTCTTCCCTGTATTTCTCTTCTTCTGTCTCTTAGAATTTTCACTGGATTTAGAGTCCATCCTAATCCAGTGTGATATCATCTCAATCTTTATCCTAATTATATCTGTAAAGACACTTATTCCAAATAGGTTTATATTTTCAGGTTGTGGGTGGACATGAGTTTGGGTGTGCACTATCTGACCCACTCCAACGTCCATAATGCCTCTTTGTGACTAAGACCCTAGGAGCCGCATTTGTCCCCTCCAAATTGACTTGTTTTACCTTTACCAAACAATATGTGGTGAGCACTGTTTTAAGTATATCACAAATAATAACTCATTTTATAGTTGGTATGTATTGGTACTGTTTTTCTTCTGAGTTATCTCTCCCATGAGTGATAGGCAGACAGCCCGGCCCTCAGCAGCTGGTCCAGTGCTCTGTGCATGGTCACCCTGATAACGACTGACATGAGACCCAGCTGCAGCTGCCTGACACTGACAGTCCATGTGTTCTCTCTCTTAAAAGTAAAATATCATCTCCTAGAGAGAGCTAAGTAAAAGGTTCAGGAACCTGACAGATAAGATTTAAGATTCCTTATGTAAATATCTCCATGGAAAATAAACAGCAGGACAGTGCCCTAAGGAAAGAAAGAAAGGGATCATAATGAAGATGTATGAGCAGCCATGGCAGGAAACAGAACTGGCTGTGCCATGCCGTAAAGTCACTGTTCCCCACATTTCAGTAACGAGGAGCTCTCTTGGAACATGTGCCCCACCAGGTTTTTCTAGATGGCCATTTTTTTTTCTCATCTCCTCTACCCAGACCGAGAGAGCCAACTCCTAACTGAGGTGTTCAGTTGGACTGAATACTTTTTAATATTTGTTCCTTGTTTTAAAATACCATGAAGATCTATAACATAGTAATCTGGGAGCCAAATAAGAATATAGTAAATTAAATGTTATTTCCTTTTAGTGGAATTACCAATATAAGAGTTTATGTAAGACTGGAGCTACCAATTTACCTAGAAGTGATTTTTATCATCCCTGGGGGTTCAATGCCATGTCTTCGTTGTGTTTATGTCCTTCATACAGCACAGGTGAGCTGAAGTCTCTATTCCGCAGGCACTCCATAAAATATAGTGCTTCGTGATTTGCTAGAAGGATTGACTGCCAACAGATGACAAAGGTAAATTTCATAGAACAATGAATGGATAAAAACGACACATGTGATAGAATCAAGTACTTACACATGGTAAGAATATTGCCCAGAACAGGCAGAACTGAAAACTGGAATCAATTAGAATGCCCTCTGTTGCAAAAACAAAGAAATGGAAAACTGCAACAATCCAGTGCATGCAGGACTACTAAGGAGGCCCACATCCTTCAGTAATAAAGGTTTGGGTCACCCTATCAGGTAAAGAATCATGACCAGATTAGGTGTTTGCTGAAGGCAAAGGGAACACAGAATAGGTAGTAGAAGGAGGTAGTTATAAATACCAGCATGACCAGTCAGAAACAGAGACTATAATGGTCATGAGTATTTATTCCTTATTATTAAAGAGCATTAATATGGAGCACTTCCTCCTTATTGTTTATCATGAATACAGCTGTATACATATCTGTGTGTATCTTTGTTTCTTCCCCTTATTCCCCTATAATGTAACATAAACTGTATTAACTTTGTATCACCATTTTCAATTGATGTATATAAATGTTAATTTGACATAATAATATTTAAGTTGCAGGATATCAGAGTAAAGAGTAAACATCACTCAAGTACTATACCTCCTCTTGTGGGGAAAAGACTAGTGCATTTTTCGTTGTATGCAGGATAGTTGTACCACATTAAGCAGAATTATGACATTGTTATTGCCTTTATTTTGAGATTAAGTATAAGTTAAGGAGATGTGTATAGGTGCCACGTTCAAAAGGGGTGGATTTGTGATGGTTACTTTTATGTGTCCACCTGACTGAGTCATGCAGTACCCATACATTCAGCTAACATTTTTTCTGAGTATATCTGTGAGGGTGTTTATTGATTGGATTATCATTTGAATTGGTGGACTCAGTAAGGTTGATTGCCCTCCCCTAGGTGGGTGGGCATCGTTCAATCCATTGAAGGCCTGAATAAAATAAAAAAACATGGGGAATTGAAACTTTGCCCCGTCTGCCCGACTGCATGAACCAGACATTGATCTTCAGCCCTCAAAGGGACTTATGCCACCAGTTCCATGGAATTCAGACCTTTGGACTTGAACTGAACTACACCACCAGTTTTCCTGGGTCTCCAGTTTGCAGACAGCAGATTGTGGAACATCTCAGACTCCATAGTCAAGTGAGATTAATTCCTCATAATAAACTTTATCATATATATTGGTTCTGTTTTCCTGGAGAGCCCTGACTAGTACAAAGTATCCCTTTCTCCTACTTAATACTCCATATAGATACTTCATATAATATCTGGTCATATAAATTTGCATAGTCTGTCAACTCCAGATTGGAATAAAATCTGTTCATACATAAAATCAGTTACTTACCTTTTGGATTGGAGCAATAATAACAAAAAACATAATGGCTATTTTTTTTCAAATAATACCAAAGCAAGAGAAGTTATAGTTGAATAGACACATGCATACCATATTGACAGCATTTTAAATATATTCTACCTTTTTGAAAGTAACTTTGGTGTCATGTATTTTTGCAATATTTCCAATTATTTTATTTGGCTTTAGAAAACACCTTTTTGTTGGAATTAACCAGACATTTGCTAATGGGGCATGTTTTTTGCTCCAAGATAGTATCAGTTAGTTGGTAGATAATTTATCTCACCATTTTATAAAAATCGAGCAATTTAGTTTTGAAAACTATCAGCAGATCTAATCCTGATAGAGTCTTATTAAATTTTACCCATGAACTTTTCAACTTCTAATTCTCTTATTTAAAATTTACAAAAATGGGGCACCTGGGTGGCTCAGTCGGTTGAGCAACCGACTTCGGCTCAGGTCATGATCTCATGGTTTGTGAGTTCGAGCCCCGCGTTGGGCTCTGTGCTGACAGCTCAGAGCCTGGAGCCTGCTTCGGATTCTGTGTCTGCCTCTCTCTCTGCCCCTCCCCCACTCATGCTCTGTCTCTCTCTCTCTGTCAAAAGTAAATAAACATTAAAAAGAGTTTAAAAAAAATAAAATAAAATAAAATTTACAAAAATGATTTCAAGAAAAAAAGGCCAAATCTTACTTAACGTATCTCTACAGTACTAACTGAATTAGAAACCCAGTAGAAATGAAATATAAGATTTCATGATATTATACGACTGTGTTTTTTTTTTTCAAATTAGCCATGGTGCAAGAAGAAAGAATTTGCTTCCATTTTTTGCCATTAACTGCATTATCTGCCTACCCTTGATTATATTCAGGCCCTTGAGAGCAAACTGCAATTCTGGCTGAAAATAGGAAAAAGAGAAGTAGAAATTTGTAGTTTAGGACTGGCCATTCTAAAATTTCTCTGTGTTTCCCTTTTAGCAAAATATTTTCTTAAAAGATACTCATATACTTGCTTCCTTCGAGAACTTAAATTTGTTAATGATGCTGTATCTTGGGTTGGGTGAAAGCCTCCCTAAAAGGATAGAAAAGGACCACATAGAACAAAAGTCCCAGTGAAAAGCCTATCTTTGTCAATGATTTTAGCAAGGCTTGTTACCTTTCTAGGATCAGAGTTCTTACCTATAAAATAAGGAGGGGATCTGGCTCATCCATTCTGTACACCTTTCCTACCATGACACACATAGTAGATGATCATCTCATGATCTCATTTGAGGGAAAAAAAAAATGGCTTAGCTCACAGACATATCCAACTGAAAACTGACTATGTCCACATAAAAAAAATGGTTTTATTAAGAATGTTTATATATGGGAATGCAAGCTGGTGGTGCAGCCACTCTGGAAAACAGTATGGAGGTTCCTCAAAAAACTAAAAATAGAACTACCCTACGACCCAGCAATTGCACTACTAGGCATTTATCCAAGGGATACAGGTGTGCTGTTTCGAAGGGATACATGCACCCCCATGTTTATAGCAGCACTATCAACAATAGCCAAAGTATGGAAAGAACCCAAATGTCCATCGATGGATGAATGGATAAAGATGTGTGTGTACACACACACACACACACACACACACACACACAATAGAGTATTACTCAGCAATCAAAAATAATGAAATCTTGCCATTTGCAACTACGTGGATGGAACTGGAGGGTATTATGCTAAGTGAAATTAGTCAGTCAGAGAAAGACAAAAATCATATGACTTCACCCATATGAGGACTTTAAGAGACAAAACAGATGAACATAAGGAAAGGGAAACAAAAATAATATAAAAACAGGGAGGGGGACAAAACAGAAGAGACTCATAAATATGGAGAACAAACTGAGGGTTACTGGAGGGGTTGTGGGAGGGGGGATGGGCTAAATAGATAAGGGGCACTAAGGAATCTACTCCTGAAATCATTGTTGCACTATATGCTAACTAATTTGGAAGTAAATTTAAAAAAATAAATAAATAAAAGTAGAAGTAAAAATTAAAAAAAAAGAAACTAAAACTGAAAACAAGAATGTTTATATAATAGGTATTATTATTATTTTAAAAATCAAGATTTTACATATTTTTTAAAAATGAAGAAAATCAAAAACACTTTCAGAGACATACAGCAAAGAGCAAGCAGATTTATTTATTTATTTATTTAATATCTGTTTATCATTTTTTTTTTTAACATAGCATGAGGGGCCATAATATAGTCCACTGAGAGTCAAATAAGAGGTCAGAAAATGACCTTTATTTACATCTAGTAGAGTATCTAGTACAGTAGCCCATCCTTACCCCCACTTTTGCTTTCCCCAGTTTCTGTTACCTGTGGTCAACCAGACTCCTGAAGCGGACGATGCTCCTGATGTGTGGTAAGACCAATTGGACCTTAACGCTGGGTCACCATTCCTACATCGTCATTCACCTCACTTCGTCTCATCACCTAGGCATTTTATAATCTCACGTTAATACAAGAAGAGGGGTGAGTAAAATATTTTTAGAAAGAGAGAGACCGCATTCATGTAAGTTTTATTACAGTATATTGTTACAATTGTTCTATTTTATTATTAGTTATTGTTCTTCTCTTACTGTGCCTAATTTATAAACTAAACTTAATCATAGGTATGGATGTAAAAGAAAAAAATGAGCATATATAGGATTTGGTACTACTCCCAGTTTCACACATTCACTGGGCGCCTTGGGACATATCCTTTGTGCATAAGGGGCCGGGGGGCAGCTACCCAATTATGGTTTATGTGGGCCTGTTTTGACATGACATTCCTGAAAGTATTTACAAGCTTATGGGGTAAAGTAATTGCCATTTATCTCACAAGGAAAAATAGAAATAATTCTTAAATTTTTCTTTAAAAAAATAAATTTTGATATGTTTAAGTCCTTTACTCCAAGGTAAACTAAACTGAACTGATTTCTTTATGCCAAGATATAAAAAAATCTTCTGATGTGGCTTTCTAAAAGGGTAATAGTGCAAACAGTGTGTTCTCCTTGAAGCAGTGTTTGCTGGGACAGTGGTTTAAAAAAAGCTTGTGTGCTTGTGTGATGAGAATCTGAGATTTGGAGTTGGAGACCTGGGATTTAGTCCTAATTCTGCAGCTCACTGTGTGACCTTAGCTAAGCAGGACACCGGATCTCTGAAGTCTCAGCTTCATTTTATGATAATCATGAATAATCAGCTATACATCCCAGAAATACAGTAGATACAAAAAAAGCTAGTGACTTTTTTTATAATCTATTATTTTTTTTTAATTTACATACAAGTTAGCATACAGTGCAACAATGATTTTAGGAGTAGATTCCTTAATGCCCCTTACCCATTTGGCCTATCCCCCCTCCCACAACTCCTCCAACAACCCTCTGTTTGTTCTCTATATTTAAGAGTCTCTTATGTTTTGTCCCCCTCCCTGTTTTTACATTATTTTTGCTTCCCTTCCCTTGTGTTCATCTGTTTTGTCTCTTAAATTCCTCATATGAGTGAAGTCATATTTGTCTTTCCCTGACTAATTTCACTTAGCATAATACCCTCTAGTTCCATTGGAAAGATTTCATTCTTTTTGAATGCTTAGTAATACTCCAGTGTGTGTGTGTGTGTGTGTGTGTGTGTGTGTGTGTGTGTGTGTATGCCACATCTTCTTTATCCATTCATCCATCGATGGACATTTGGGCTCTTTTTTATACTTTGGCTATTGTCAATAGTGCTGCTATAAACACTGGGGTGCATGTGCCCCTTCGAAACAGCACACCTGTATCCCTTGGATAAATACCTAGTGGTGCAATTGCACCAGCAGTGCAAAAGAGATCCTCTCTCTCCGCATCCTCGCCAACATCTTTTGTTGCCTGAGTTGTTAATGTTAGTCATTCTGACAGGTGTGAGGTGGTATCTCATTGTGGTTTTGATTTGTATTTCCCTGATGATGAGTGATGTTGAGCATTTTTTCATGTGTCTGTTGGCCATCTGGATGTCTTCTTTGGAGAAGTGTCTATTCATGTCTTTTGCCCATTTCTTCACTGGATTATTTGTTTTTAGGTGTTGAGTTTGATAAGTTCTTTATAGATTTTGCATACTAACCCTTTATCTGATATGTCATTTGCAAATATCTTCTCCCATTCTGTCGGTTGCCTTTTGGTTTTGCTGATTGTTTTGTTCGCTGTGCAAAAGGTTTTTATTTTGATGAGTTCCCAGTAGTTCATTTTTGCTTTTGTTTCCCTTGCCTCCGGAGACGTGTTGAGTAAGAAGTTGCTGCGGTCAAGATCAAAGAGGTTTTTGCTTGCTTTCTTCTCGAGGATTGTGATGGCTTCCTGTCTTACATTTAGGTCTTTCATCCATTTTGAGTTTATTTTTGTGTATGGTGTAAGAAAGTGGCCCAGGTTCATTTTTCTGCATGTCGTTGTCCAGTTTTCCCAGCACCTTTTGCTGAAGAGACTGTCTTATTCCATTGGATATTCTTGCCTGCTTTGTCAAACATTAGTTGGCCATACATTTGTGGGTCCTTTTCTGGGTTCTCTATTCTGTTCCATTGATCTGAGTGTCTGTTTTTGTGCCAGTACCATACTGTCTTGATGATTACAGTTTTGTAATACAGTTTCAAGTCTGGGATTGTGATGCGTCCAACGTTGGTGTTCTTTTTCAAGATTTCTTGGGCTATTTGGGATCTTTTCAGGTTCCTTACAAATTTGAGGATTGTTTGTTCTACCTCTGTGAAGAATGCTGGTGTTATTTTGATAGGGGTTGCACTAGTGACTTTTTTTTTTTAAGAAATGTCATTTCATCACAGAAATACAATAATAGCAATTCTCTTTTTTTTAAGGTCAAGAGTCTTTTTTTTAATGTTTATTTACTTATTTTGAGAGAGGGAGAGAGGAGAGCATGACTAGGGCAAGGGGCAGAGAGAGAATCGCAAGCAACCTCCATGCCCAGTATGCAGCCTGATGCAGGGCTTGATTGTGAGATTACAAAATCATGACCTGAGCCCCTATCAAGAGTTGAATGCTTAACCAACTGAGCCAGCCAGGCACCATGGTAATAGTAATTCTTAATTCTAACAATGCATTCTTGATTTAATGAATAAAGAAGGTTCATTTTTAATGAGCATTTAAGTATTTTTATGTACATGGAAACTATTCATTTTCCTCTGAAATTTTTATTTTATACCTTTGTTCAGCAAACTATAATACAAAGGTAAATGTTTTTCTGCTTTGTTCAATTCACACAGGGGCTAGTAACTTCTTAATGACAAATATATTGTTATTGGATGGTAAAATGCTATTTAGACAATTCCCTATTATTTTGCACCTCGAGAGCAGATGCTTATTCTTAATATAGGTAAAACCAACCTTCAGGCCACACCTGAAATTTCTTCCTACTGATTGGAATCATGGGAAATTTCTCAGAAGGGAAAAGTTAATGTTATTTAATGAGAACCTATTAAGCACTTACTGTAGACTTGGAAAGATTCAAGATACGAAGAAGACATTATTTTAGCCTTTAAATTTCTCATAATCTGAGTGCCACAACTTACCCTGGAGTCTAAAATTCTTCAGTACCTAATGCAAAAAAAAACATTAATAACTTCTTTCCCACTCCCCATTTTTAAAACCTAATCCTGATTTAGGTACATAAGATGAAGATAATAGCTAAATAACAACAAAGATGGGCATTTACAGCAACATTCTCTATCATTTATAACCTCCTTTAGGAAATGGGATGCTCATACTTTTATTTTTAGTGTTTATTTTAGGGAGGAGGTGGGGAATGCTTATACTTTTAAGTCTTCAGTATTGTCTTAAGTGCTCGCAGATGCTATAAACATCTTTATAATGACAAGGAAAGAGTGACACAGGAAAACAAGTAAGGAAGAAAAGTAAAAAAATGTTTACTATTTTTATTCATTTTTTCAATACTAGAAAGCTTATAAAAATGGATTTTATTTTTAGTTTGATTGAGAGTTAGCAATACCTCATCCTTAAAATATTTACTCACAGAAAAATTTCTTAGCAGACAGGGGAGAAATAAGGAAAACTTGTTGAACTTTTCCAATATTATAAAGTGCATCATGATATTAGCTACTCAAAGATATCAAATCAAGGAAGAGGCTGGAAAGACCAGCAAGATATGTGTGAACTCCAAGTTGGCAGTGGCATTAAAACTGCACTATTTCTAGCAACATATAACAAGAACCCTGAAAGAGTCATAGCTTTTGACCCAGTGATTCCACTATTAGGAATTTATCTTAAAAAAAAAAAGGAAAAGCTATATATACATACTTTTGTAAAACAGTAGCATTTATAATAGCAAAGGGTGCCTGAACAATGACAAATGATATGAGGGAATCTATGCAACTATTAACAATACAAATACACGACTGGAGAAAAGTGAATGCAAAACTATCTTAGTACAAACAACCATAAGGTAATTATGACACAATAAAGTCAATGCATGCATAAATATAACTGAAGAAGCTATCTACAGATATAAATAATTCTTTAATATGAAAGTATACTTTTACGTTTAACAGTGTAGGGAGATATGAGTTACTTACCATAAAACTCCTCTATTTAGGGTTTTCCACCCTGGGCTGCACCTGCCCGCTCCCCTCTTTGCCGCCAGCTCCCGAGCTGAGCTTCCCCGGCCAGTGGCTCTATGGGCTGCAGGAACTCCACAGTGGCCCGCAGGAACAGCTAAAGATGCTAAAAGAAGAATCGATAAGGGTAGAGGACAAGAGGAGAAACTGTGGACGATTATATGTAGGTCTAATATCTGAAGCTGTCAATATGGTATCCAATCAAACACTGCACAGAAAAATTAAAAGAAAATATCATGCCTCGGGGCGCCTGGGTGTCTCAGTCGATTAAGTGTGCGACTTCAGCTCAGGTCATGATCTCACGGTCCGTGAGTTCGAGCCCCGTGTCGGGCTCTGTGCTGACAGCTCAGAGCCTGGAGCCCGCTTCAGATTCTGTGTCTGCCTGTCTCTCTGCCCCTCCCCTGCTCATGCTCTGTCTCTCTCTGTCTCAAAAATAAATTTAAAAAACTCAAAAAAAATTAAAAAAAAAAGAAAATATCATGCCTCAATAATCAAAACCTTGTTCATTAAGATTGGGGAGGAATTTCACTCTGTGGACATCGTAGCATGCACATATAAACAGTTGACTAGTCTGCCTCCCCTCCCCACCCAAATTCTTAAGTCTGTAGTTGAAACCATAGGAACATGTTGAATGTTGTGGTGCTAGAAAGGAATTGGGTAAACGATACACGGATTTATTTAAGTGTCAGAGAATTTCTTTTGTTAGGAACTGTGTATACATTACAATATTTAAAAATAAGCCACTGAAATTTGCATGCCCTCTGCACATTTCTGATTAATTTTCTATAGTTTCTTTAGTTGAAAGAACTACATCACCAGCAATCCTTCATAGCCATTGATTCTCCCATTCTCCTTTGTGTGATCACAGCATCTTATCAAGTTAATCCTATACTATTTTCAAGGACCTGTGGATGGGGTATCTAGAAAGTTCTTAATTTGATGATGACCATGTATAGCCATTTAGTACGGCAATGTAGATTACTCAACTTACCAGGGTATTTCAATAATTAAAACATTTTTATTCCTCTTTAAAAAAAACTCATCTGTTTAAAGTGTACAATACAATGGTTTTTAGTTCATTTATGGAGTACTTTATATATACATATATATATATATATACACTGAACTTTTCCTATTTTTCTTTTTTTTTTTAACATTTATTTATTTTTGAGACAGAGAGAGACAGAGCATGAACGGGGGAGGGTCAGAGAGAGGGAGACACAGAATCTGAAACAGGCTCCAGGCTCTGAGCTGTCAGCACAGAGCCCAATGCGGGGCTCGAACTCACGGACCGTGAGATCATGACCTGAGCCAAAGTCGGCCGCTTAACCGACTGAGCCACCGAGGCGCCCCTCCTATTTTTCTTTTAAGATGAGGCAAGAGATCAGTAGATCTAATTGCCTGGGACCAATAAAAAAAAAAAGGAGTCACACTCTAATTTGTTAAGAAAATATTTCATATCATTGCCATTCCATCCATGCAATGAACATAATTTCTGCCTAGTATCCAAATAGATGTCCAGTCTATCCAACAAGATTTTTAAAAAATTCAATTCCAGGTGCGTGTGGGTGATTCAGTCTGTTAGGTGTCCAAATCTTGATCTCCATGCAGGTCATGATCTCACGGCTCGTGGGTTCAAACCCCACACTGAGCTCTGCACTGACAGCACAGAGCCTGCTTGGGATTCTGTCTCCCTCCCTCTGCCGCTTCCCCATTTACTCTATCTCTCAAAATAAATAAATAAACTTAAAAAAAATCAAATCCAGATGGTTGCCAGAGAGAAGTGGGTGGGCAGATTGGAAAACGGATGAAGGGGAATAGGAGATATAGGCCTCTAGTTATGGAATAAAAGGTATATCATAAAGGGGATATAGCCAGTGATATTGTAATAGCATAGTATGGTGACAGATGGTAGTTACATTTGTGAGTACAATATAATATAGAAACTTGTTGAATGACTATGTTGTACACCTGAAACTAATCTATTATTACATGTCAAATATACAATTAAAAAGAAAAAAGAACACTACTAACCTAAAAAAAAAACAAAGTTCAAATTCATTGCTGGCAGTAATTTACCTCTTTATTTGCCAGCTCACATAAGGTTTGTATTCTCTCCCAACCGGGCCTACCAGTTCAAAGACACCATGTCTGCTATCAATTTGGCGGCCCAGAGCTTTGGTAAGAAGAAGGGAATAACATCATATACATTGGGTATATTCTCAAAAATAAATGTGCAATAATGGTAAACACACAACCTTTGGATCTAGACTTTGGATTTGAATCCCAGCTCTGCTATTTGTTAACTACTCGGAAGCTCGCTTGGCTAATAGTACTCACTTTCAGGGTGGTAACCAGCATGATGGATCTAAAGCACTTAGCACTGTAGGTGGAATGTTGATGAGGCTCACTCACTGCTGTAATTATTATAATTATTAATCCTATTATGTTAGCTTAGACCAACATACATGCAAGTCTTGTTTCTCAGACCACACCAATGCTGAGAAAACCAATTAAGGGGATGAGTTATTCCCAAGGAATCATTTCAATGCCCCATTTTCCGAGGACCTTCCTTGCACCACCACTCAGGCTGTTTACATTCTAGAAAGGAAGGGAGCCCCACCACCTCCTCCTTCTGCACATGCATGCGTACATGCACATCCTTGGAGCTGATGTCCATCTACAGACACAAATCTTCCTCTACCACTGATGACCTGCCCCAACAAAGTTCCATCCTTATCCCAAGCATATGGTTCTGCTTTTCCTAAACCACAGCTTTTGGGAAATTCTAAAGGCTGGTATTGTTCCTTGGGGGAATACCCAGGCACACAAGTCTGTGACTATAGAATAAAGTTAAACTTCTACTGCCTTGGCAGGAGCCCTATCAATATTTTTTTCTGGAAATTTCCACACACACACCTGCTTATGCTTGCATTTACCCGGACATTTTTGAGATGTTTCCAAAGTGCTGCCTAAGGCATTTTGGCTATAGATCCATAGTTTTCCTAGAATGGAGTCCAGGGACTGAATTGTCTGAAAAGGTCAGAGTTCTAAGAGTGGAAAGAGAGTAGGGTGCCTGGACTTGAGAGAAGCAGGTGGCAGAAAAGAATTTGCAAGTGGGAGGGGCTGCCCAGTTGTCTCATGGGGGACTTGCATGATCAAGCAATAGTGAGATTCCTAACTGTGAAGTTTGGTGTAGAATCCATTGTTCAACTTGGACAGAGAACATTTGACAGTGAGATCAAGGTCAGAGGCCCATCTCAAATTTCCACTAGGCCCCATAATTCCTTATGGAACCCTGAAATATAAAAGGGGTCCCACCCACTCACTCCATGAATAAAATTAGATTTTCTGTCAGACAAAAATTGGATTTTCTTCTAAACTTGATGGATGTGTGGGAGAACACATTGATTTAATTTAGAAAAAATGTTTAAAAGTTACATTTCTTTCACTTTGAATGAATGGAGTAAATCATGGTTACTTTCCTATTTCAGCTACATTTGACTTTCAAGGCTCTAGCAACTATCTTAGGCTAATTATTGAGAAGTTCTGGTAACTTCTGCTACCTTGAAAAGTTACATTCTAAAGGGATGATCTGGAAAGCAAAGACAGATTTATATACAATGGATTATCTTTTTACATTTGTATTTAAAATTTTTTTAATGTTTATTTTTGAAGGAGAGAGAGAGACAGAGTATGAGTGGGGAGGTAGGGGCAGAGAGAGAGGGAGACACAGAATCTGATGCAGGCTCCAGGCCCCCAGCTGTCAGCACAGAGCCTAACACGGGGCTTGAACTCACGGACCAAGAGATCATGACCTGAGCTGAAGTCAGATGCTTAACAAACTGAGCCACCCAGGAGCCCCTAAATTTTTTTTATGTTTATTTATTTTGAGAGAGAGAGAGAATAAGAGAGCGAGCAGAGGAGGAACAGAGAGAAAGGGGGCGGGGGGGGGGACACAGAATCTGAAGCAGGCTCCAGGCTCTGAGCTGTCAGCACAGAGTCCTATGCAGGGCTCAAACCCATGAATGGTGAGATCTTGACCTGAGCCAAAGTCGGACGCTTAACTAACTGAGCCACCCAGGCTATTTGTGAATTCTGAAAAAAACTACAAGAGGCAATATAAACATAGTGCAGAAAACAAGACCTTTGGAGGCAGAAAAACAAGCTGTGAGACCATGGACAATTTGCTTACTTCCTCTCAGGCTCAGCATTTTGATCTATAAAATAATGATATTGAGAATATTTTCCATCTGGTTATGGTGAAAAAGAAAATGAATGCACACTTAAAAGCACAAGTCCTTAAATAAATGCTCATTTATCCTCTACTCTAACCACAATTGGCTTCTTTATGATTGCCTTTATTTTTAAATAAGTTTATTGACATATACAGAAAAGTACACCACAAGCATAGAGCTTGATGCATTATAACAGCAGGAACACATGCATAAAATCACCATGAGATTAAGAAATAGAACACAACTAGGGTCAGGGAAGCCTCTCCTGTCCAATCCCATTTGTTATTTCCTCTACCTCCTCCCATAATATAACCACTACCTTACCTCGAACGCTATCATTTAGTTTCTCATTTGTTTGATTTAGATTTTATTGTGATAAGGACACAACATGAGATATATCCTCTTAAATTTTAAGTGGACATTGTTGGCTATAGATACAATGCTGTAGTGGATCTCTGGAACCTACATATCTTGCTTAACTGACACATTTTGCCTATTGATTAAACAAACCATCATTTAGCTTGGTCTGATTTTTAATGTAATAGATATTGAACCATAGAGTATGTATCAGCATTCTTTCACTTACATTGATAAAATTCATTCATAGTTTGCATTAAATGGAAGTTTTTTCCTGTTCATTGCTACAGAGTTTTTCCATTGTTTGAATATACCACATCATATCCATTCTTATTCTGGTGAGCGTTTGTGTTGTTTCCAGGTTGGGGTCATTGTGAATAGTGTTGTGGTAATTTGTACTGACGGGCATGCATTTCTGTTGGGAGTATACATAAGGGTCAAATTGTTGGGCCATAATGTATCTATATGAACAGCATCTGAATATGTGAATATCCTGCCAGTTTTCCAAAGAGACTGTGACAATTTTCTACCTCAAAAGCAGTATGAGATTTCCCATTGTTCTACATCTCTGCACTTGGTATTGACAGCTGCTTCTTTTTTAATTTAGCCATTCTGTGTGGGATGATTGTTATCTTGCTGTGGACACTTCCCTGACAACTACTGAAGCTGAACACCTTTTCACACATTTGCTGACCATTTGGCTATCCTTTTTAGTGAAGTGCTTGTTTAAAAGTCTTTTTGAGCATTTTTGTATTGGGTTGTCTTTCTACCCATAAATTTGTTTAGTAGTTCTTTATATACAGTCTTTTAGCCTATTTGCAGTATTAATGGTGTCTCTGATGAAAACAAGTTGTAAAGCCTAATGTACGTCAGTCTCATCCTTTCTAGTTAATGCTTTCATCATGCTAAAGAAATTGTTTCCTACCCCAAAAATTATGCAGATATTTTCCTATGCTTTCTTTTAGAAGTGTTATTATTTTTGTGACTTTCATATTGGTCTAAAGCTACCTGGAAACTGTTTTTCTTTTTGTGACTTGAAACAGAGATTAAGATTCACTTTTTTTCCTACATACATATATCCAATTGAGTCAGCACCATATATTTGTAAAAAAATATTCTTTCTCACTGTTCTGCAGAGCCACTTTTCTTACCAATCTATTGGGCGTGTGTGTGTCTGGATTCTCTAAGTCTGTTCCAGTTGTCAACTGCCTATTCTTAACTATTCTAATATAGTAAGTATTATAAGTGTTCCAGTTATTTTCCTTTTCTTCAGGATTATCTTACCTCTTCTTGGCCCTTGCACTGCCATATGCATTTTAGCCTGCCAATTTTTTCACAAAACGTCTTGGGCTTTCATTGGAATTGCATTAAATCTATAGGTTAGTTTAGGCAGTATTTTACATATTTAGTATGTTGAGTCTCCAAATCATGAATACTGTGTTTCTTCCATTTGTTTGTATCTTCTTTATTATCAATAATGTTTTGTAGTTTTATAGAGAGAGATCATAGCTTTTGTTATTTTTAGCTAGATTTTACTATTATGATGCTTTTGGAAATTTTAACTTCTCAAATTTTTATTTGTTCTCAGTATTAAGAAACATAGATTTGGTTTATACTACCCAAAGTAATCTACACATTTAAGGCAATCCCTATCAAAATACCACCAGTATTTCTCACAGAGCCAGAAAAAAAAAATCCTAAAATGTGTATGGAACCAGAAAAGACCCAAATAGCTGAAGTAACCTTGAGAAGCAAAGCTTGTAGGCATCATAATTCCAGACTTCAAGTTATATTACAAAGCTGTGGTGATTAAGACAGTATGGGACAGGCATAAAAATAGGGAAGTAGATCAATAGAACAGAATAGAAAACCCAGAAATGAGCCCACAACTACAAAGCCAATTAATTTTTGACAAAGCAAGAAAGAATATCCAATGGAAAAAAGACAAATGGTGTTGGGAAAGCTGGATAGTAACATGCAGAAGAATGAAACTGGACTATTTTCTTACATCATACACAAAAATAAATCCAAAATGGGTGAAGGACCTAACATGAGAGAGGAAACAAAACCTCTTTGACATCTGCTGTATCAACTTCTTACTAGACACATTTCCTGAGACAAGGGAAACAAAAGCAAAAATAAACTATTGAGACTTCATTGAAATAAAAAGCTCCTGCATAGCAAAGGAAACAATCAATGAAACTAAAAGGCAACCTTCGGAATGGGAGAAGATATTTTCAAATGACATACCTGATAAAGAATTAGTATCCAAAATATATAAAGAACTTCTAAAATTCAACACCAAAAAACAAATTATCCAGTTTAAAAATAGGCAGAAGACATGAAGGCATTTTTTTCCAAAGAAGACATCCAGGTGGCTAACAGATGCATGAAAAGATGCTCAACATAACTCATCATCAGGGAAATACGAATCAAAACTGCAATGAAGGGCACCTGGCTGGCTCAATTGATGGAGCGTACGACTCTTGATCTCAGAATTAGGAGTTTGAGCCCCATGTTGGATGTAGAAATCACTCAAAAATAAAATCTTAAAAAATAAACCCTACAGTAAATTATACATCACCTCACACCTGTCAGAATGGCTAAAAATTAACAACACAGGAAACAGTAGGTGTTGGCGAGGATGCAGAGAAACGGGAACCTTCTTACACTGTTAGTGGGAATGCGAACAGGTGCAGAACTCGAAAACAGTATGGAGCTTCCTCAAAAAGCTAAAAATAGAACTACCCTACGACCCAGCAACTGCATTACTAGGTATTTACCCAAAGAATACAAAAATACTGATTCAAAGTGATATATGCACCCCCAATGTTTATAGCAGCATTATCAACAATGGCCAAATTGTGGAAAGAGCCCAAATGTCCATAAACTGATGAATGGATAAAGAAGAGGTGGTATATATATATCCATTATGCACACACACACACACACACACACACACAAACACACAATATATATAATATATGTAGCTATGTAATGGAATGTTAGTCATCGAAAAGAATGAAATCTTGCCATTTGCAACAACATGGATGGAACTAGAGAGTAATATGCTAAGCAAAATAGGGCAGTCAGAGAAAATAAATACCATATGATATCACTCATATGTGGAAATTAAGAAACAAAACAAATGATCATAGGGGAAAAAAAGAGACAGGCAAACCAAGAAACAGACTCTTAATTATAGAGAACAAACCAATGGTTACCAGAGGGGAGGTCGGTGGGGGCATGGGTTAAATAGGTGCTGGGGATTAAAGAGTGTACGTTTTGTGATGAGCACTATGTGTTGTATGTAAGTGTTGAATCACTAAATTGTACACTGAAACTAATACACTGTGTATTAACTAACTGGAATTTTTTTAATGTTTATTTATTTTTAAGAGACAGAGAGACAGAACATGAGCGGAGGAGGGGCAGAGAGAGAGGGAGACACAGAATCCGAAGCAGCCTCCAGGCTCTGAGCTGTCAGCACAGAGCCTGACGTGGGGCTCGAACTCACAAACCGTGAGATCACGACCTGAGCCGAAGCCAGACGCTTAATCGACTGAGCCACCCAGGCGCCCCTTAACTAACTGGAATTTAAATAAAAGCTAAAAACAAAACAAAAAAGAAATAGCAATTTGGGTATATTGGCCAGTATCCAGTAATCTTACTACACTTATTGCATTCATTAATTTTAACAGTTCTCCTGTAGATTGTGGGTTTCTTTACATACACTACCATTTATTTATCTCTTCCATTCCAATGCTTATTACTTTTTTCTTGACATGCTGTATAAGCTAGTACCTCAAGAATAATGTTTAACAGAAGTAATGGTAGCAGGGATTCTTATTTTATTTATGAACTTAGGGAAGATGTTTCAATATTTTACCATTAAGCATGATATTTGCTATAAGTTTCTTTAGAGATAATTTTTATCACATAAAGTACATTCCCTTCTATTACTAGCTTATATTTTTATGAATAACATTGAATTTAATCTCTTGAATTTTTTGTCTCTATAAAAATGATTATATGATCTCCCTTCTCTATTCGGTTAATGTAGTGAAATCCATGGGTAGATTTTCTTTGTTGAACTAAACTTGAGTTCTTGGAATACAGCTGTACCTACTCATGATGTATTGTCCTTTTATGCATCTTTTTGCTAATATTTTAATTAAGATTTTTGCAACTAGGACCATAAGCAAGATTATCCTTTATTATTTTTGTAAGTCTTACTCAGTTTTGATATTAAAATTCTACTGATCTTATAAAGTGAATCGGGAAGAGTTACCTCTTTTTTACTCTCCAGAAGAGTTTAAATGGTCTTATTTCTTCTTTATTGGGAAGAATTTCCTACTAAAGCCCTGTGGGCCTAGAATTTTATATTTTTCAGGAAGGATTTTAATCACAGATTCAAAGATCTCACTTTTAAATTTTTTTAATGTTTATTATTTTTGAGAGAGAGGTAGAGAGAGTGAAAGCAGAGAGAGAGGGAGATAGAGAATCTGAAGCAGGCTTAGGCTCTGAGCTGTCCGCACAGAGCTCAATGCAGGGCTCAAACTTGCAAACCATGAGATCATGACTTGAGCTGAAGCCGGATACTTAACCAACTGAGCCACCCAGGCGCCCCTCAAAGATCTAATTTTTTTAAATAGACATAGGATTATTTGTACTCTCTATTTCTTATTGTTTCCATTGCAATCAGTTTTGATTTTCTAGAAATTAATCTATTTTATTTAAGTTTTCAAATTTATTGGCTTAAAGTTGTATAAAATATCCTCTTATAATGTTTCTAATATTCATAGAATCTGTAGTGATGTCTCCTTTTTCATTGCTGATATTACCTATGCCTTCTTTCTTTTTTCTAGATCAGTCTTATCAGGACTTCATCAATGTATTAATTCTTTTCAAAGAACCAACCTTTGAGTTAATTGATCACTTCTATAAATTTGCAGCTTTATTTTTAACTTAAATTTTAGTTTTTTTATGTTAGAGAGAGAGAGCAAGCAGGAGGGAGGGACAGAGGGAGAGGGAGAGAGAGAAAGAGAGAGAGAGAATCTTAAGCACGCTGAGCACAGAACCTGATGTGGGGCTTAATCCCACGACCCTGGGATCATGACCTGAGCCAAAATAAAGAGTTGAACGCTCAATTGACTGAGCCACCCAGGTGCCCCTAATTTGCAGTTCTTTTCATAACCCCTTGAAATTAGAGATTTAGTTATCTGGGTATGTAAATAATTAATTTAGAGTCAGTTTAATATTTGCACTTAAGGCTATAAATTTCCTCTTTAAGCATTATTTTTGTTTGGTTAGCAAGTCTGGATATTCTGCATATTCACTATCAATTCACTTTAAATATTTGCTAATTTTTATTGTCATTTTTTAAGCCTTATTCATCATTTAGAACTATTCTGCTTAATTTCCAAACATTTGGAAATTTTCTACTTTATTTACATGTCAAGTCTCTTTTTTTATAAACTGACTTTATTGAATTATAATGTAAGTACTATTAAATTATACTTATTTATATAGTTCAGTATATCTTGACCAAGTATGCACCTGTGTAACGTCCAACAAATTCAAGAACAAATTCATGTCCCGTAAAGTTTCCTCCTGCTCTTCAGTAGTCAATTTTCCCACATCCCTGACCTACGAAACCACTATTATGCTTTCTCTATAGATTACGATTTTCCTATTGTATAACTTCATATAAATGGAATCATAGAGAATGTAATCTTCTATTGTGTGGCTTATTTTGTCAGCGTAGTGGTTTTGTGGCATGCATTGGTAGTTTGTTCCCATTCACTGCTGAGAAGTATTTCATTGTATGAATACTACAGTTTATGAATCCGTTCACCTGTTGATGGCATTTGCATTTTTTCTGGTTTGGGGCTGTTTTGAGTAAAGCTGATGTAAGTATTGGGGCACCTGGTTGAGCCTGACTTTGGCTCAGGTCATGATCTCACTGTTCTTGAGTTGAAGACCCTCATCAAGCTCACTGCCATCAGCGTAGGGCCCACCTCAGATCCTCAGTCCCCCGCTCTCTGCCCCTCCCCACTTATGCTCTCTCAAAAATAAATAAAACATTTTTTTAAAAAGCTGTTACAAGTATTTTTGAATATGTATGCACATATGTCCTCCTGTCTTTCCTAATGTGAAATTGCTGGGTAAAATGGTACTTGATAAGTAACTACCAAAGCATGTTCTGAATGAGTTGTATCATTTTATATTCCCACTTTATGAGTTTCCGTTACTCTACATCCTCACCAACCCTTTGTATTGTCAACCGTTTTACTTTTAGTTGTTATAGGTTTGTAGTGGTATCTCATTATGCTTCTAATTTATATTCTGATAACTAATAATGGTAAGCATTTTGTATGTACTTGTTTGTCATTTCTAGATCTATATTTGTTCAAATTTTAGGCTTATATTTTATTATTTGTTTTGATACTGAGGGAAAGAGCAAGAACAAGCATGGGAGGGGCAGAGAGAGAGGGAGAGAGAGAGAGAGAGAGAGAGAGAGAGAGAGAGAATATTAAGCAGGCTCCATGCCCAGTGTGGAGCCTGACACAGGGCTCCATGTCACAACTGTGACATCATGACCTGAGCCAAAATCCAGAGGTGGACGCTTAACCAACTGAGCCACCCAGGTGCCCCTGTGCTTGCATTTTAAAACTGGGTTTTTGTTCTCTCTTATTATTCAGTTGCAGATATACTTTTTATATTGTCTTACTTTCTTAATGGGGTATTTTAAAGAGCAGAAAATTTTTATTTTTATCAATCCCAATTCATTCATTCATTCATATATATACATATATGTATATATATATGTCATATATACATGTATGTATATATATGGAAACATATATACATATGTTTACATATATGTATATATATGGCTAGCGCTTTTTGTTTTTTGTGTGTGTGTGTCCCATTTTAGGGAATTTTGCCTACCAATGGTCACAAAGGATTTACATGTTTTATGGGAGATTTGTATATTTTCTTCCTTTATATTTAGGTATATAGTCCATTCTGAGTTAATTTTTGTCTATGGAGGGAGGTAACTGTTGAGGCTTTTTTTTTTTTAACCCTAATTATCTTTTGCTTATTGATCTCTTGATTAATTGAACTGTCATCATAGAATGACCACATTTCAATCTTTTGGAATTTATTGACACTTTATTTGGGGCTCACCATATAATCAATTGTGGCAAATGTTCTATGTGTATCTAGAAAGAATGCACATGCAACAGTTGCTGATTACAATGATTTATATATATGTGAATTAGGTAAATTTTGTTAATTGTCCTGTTCAGATCTATTGAAGGTCTACTGATCTTTCTCCTCATCTTCCCCCTCTCCCTCCTCCTCTTCCTCCCCCTTCCTCTTTTGGCTTGCTCCATCAGTTATTCAGAGATTTGTGTTAAAATTTTCCCACCGTGATTGCCTATTTCTTCTCTTGTGGTTTTGTATGTATGGTTTTGCTTCATATATTTCAAAAGTTTCTTGTTAAGTCATTTGAATTTAGAATACTATATTTTCCTGATGAATTAAACTTTTTATCATTTGAAATGTCCTATTCATCCCTAAGTAAATGTTTTTAACCTACATTATCTGATATTAGTGTATCAGCCCTGTATTTTTTTGTGTCTGTATAGTTTACACATTCTGTCCTTTTACTTTAATCTTTGTGCATTCTTATATTTAAGATGTATCTCTTGCAAGCAGAACATAATATTTTTATTATCAAGTCTAATAATTATTGTCTTTTAATTAGAATATTAGCCTGTTTACATTTGATACAATTACTTATGTTTAGAAGTTCAAATTTAATGTTTGATTTTCTTGCTGTTTCTCTGCCACTCCCTCTCTTTTCCTCCCTCTTGTCTGCAGTGATTTGAATTAGGCTTTTATTTATTATATATTTCACCTGGATTGCTTGCTAATTATACATTTTCACTATTCTTTTAGCTTTTACTCTGGAAAATGCTACATGCATCCTTGACTTGTTAAAGTCTGACAAAAAGTAATATTTAAATTACTTCCCAGGGGTGCCTGGGTGGCTCAGTTGGTTAAGGCTTAAACTCTTGATTTAGGCTCAGGTCATGATATCACAGTTCATTAGCTCGAGCCCCTCCTAAGGCTTAGGACAGACAGTGAGAAGCCTGCTTGGGATTCTCTCTCTACCCCTCCCTCACTCATGCTTTCTCTCTCGAAATTAATAAATAAATATTTTTTAAAAACTATAAATTACTTCACAAGCCACACGAGGCTCATGGAACAGTTTAACACCATTTACCCTTTCCCTACATTTTGTGCTATTGTTGTCATGGATTTTACTTCTGTATAGAACTCAAACACTTCCAGATATTATTATTATTCTATACATTACACATTCGTTTAGATTTACCCATGTATTTATGTTTTCTGTTGTTCTTTATTTCTTCCAATTTCATTATGCTTTCTGTCTGGAATAATTTACCTTCTGACTAAAGAACTCCCATTAGTATTTCCTTAGTATAAATTGGTGAATAATTCTCTGTTTTTTTATTTGAAAATATCTTTATTTTGCTTTCACCTTAAAAAGACATTTTCTGTGGTTATCAAATTCTAGTATAGTTAGTTTCCTCTAGCTCTGATAGAAGATGTCATTTTATGTTTGTGGCCTACCTTCTTTTTTTGAGAATTCAAAATCTGTCTAATTGCTGCTATTTTGAAGATCAGATATCTTTTTCCTCTGGATTGTATTAATATTTTGCCTTTGTCTTTGTTCTTTTGAACACTTTTACTATGATATACCCATATTTGTTTTATCTGTACTTAATTTGAATGGTGTTTATAAGTTCCTGAATTTGTGGCTTGACATTTTGTAAAGTCCTGTCATTTTGATTTTCAAATTTTCTGTCTGCTTCATTTTCTCATCTGTTTATTCTTTTTTCTTTTTGGTAGATTTCAATTACATACATGTTAAATATTTCACCATTCCCATAGATCTTGTATGTTTCCTCTTTTTTGTGTGTGTATTTTCCATTTTCTTTTCTCTCTGTGCTTTGTAGTAGATATTTTCTCCCAGTCTGTGTTCCAATTTACTAATGCTCTCTTTTAATTATACCTAATCTGCTTCAATCAATTTATAGATTTTAGTTCAATTTATAGGTTCTATAAATTTATAGAATTTATATTTGAAGAATTTTAATATTTTCCTGTTTTATGCTAAAATTTTATCCAATACTTGGATTTCCAGGGAGTATGTTTTTATAATATGGTTTTCTCTTATTTTTCTGTCATATGGTCTCATCTCCTGATAAACATAGTAATTGTTTATTTGCAGCCACACAAGACAATACATGTGATAAATTATACAGATATTTTAAGACTCTAGACAATACCATCTTCCAGAGAGAATATATTTTTGTTTGGCAGTTGGATAAGAGACAGATTAATTTTCATTCCATCAAAGACTTAGTTGATTTAATTCCAGCTTCATTATTTTTGAGGTAATGTTTGTCCCTTCTGGAGTTACAAGCTAGAACTGGAGTGTTTTCCTGGGCCTCTCCTCCTTGGTCCTTAAGTCCATTTTTTTCTTATCAACACTGTAAGACTGTTGGAAACTCTGCTCAGCATCTCAGCCTCTTGCTTTCTGCTTACACATAGACAAATGTCTACAGAGCTAAATTGGGCTCACTTCTCTGTACTTTCATTCTGTCTTAGCCTAAGTTCCCTAGAAAAAAATGGGAGGTATAACTCTGAGACACCAAAGTAAAGGGAAAAGAAAGTTGGGCAAAAAAGAAGGAAGGGCAAATACAAACTAGTGCAATATCGCAGATGACCACAGCTTCACAAAGAGACGCAGCTCACTGCTTGGATGCAGCCTGTCTTGGAATAGTCTGTTGGAGAAAGGAAGAGGAATTTATTCAGGGGCTTCCTCCACTGAATGACTTCTTTCATTGGTCAAAATTTACCCCACAAGGCATTAACTTCTCTGCATTCCCAAGTTTTTCAACTGCCCTCTTCAGACCTACTATGGAAACAAAATTCTATAGCCTGCAGCATGTTGCTTCATCCAATTCCTGAACTAGTGACAGAAATCAGATACTTGCTGGGTACAGTGGGGCCTCCTGCCATAGCTGCAGCAGCTCAGACCACATCAAGCACAAAGGTTTCCATGCTGGAGATTAGCCTCACCTGGGCAGAGGCTGAGGCAGTCTGTGGATCTATGGATGAAGTGGTGGTGACCTTAGATCCACAGTAAGTTTGAGGACCTGGAAGACAGTTAGGCCCTAGAAGATTTGGGAAGGTTCCTCAGTTTGTCCAATGCACTTTCTCCCAGGAATCGTGACCTACCTTGTGGCTTCAGAATTCCCCATTGCCTTCAGATTGATGGCTTTATATGTTGTCCAGCATGTCACATTCTCAAGGGAAGGTTTGGTCTGTAACCAGCTACTCCGTGTTACTGGAAAAGAAAAGAAAACAAAACAAAACACTATCTCTTCAAGATCTTATTATAGTGATATAAAATGTTTACCCCAAATATAGTTAAATAAATAGTTGACACGAGACTTACAGTAAAATTAGTGGGACACCAAGATGTCAGGTCCTCACTTGTAGATATAAATCACCTCTCACTTATAAATTGACTTCTCTGACAAGTTCAGTCAATATTTTCAATGTCAAACTGCCCTTGATTTTCTCAGATTAATCCACTGACTGTATCACTCATCTAATAGAAATTCCCATCTTGACTTAAGCACTAATCATGGGTGGGGCCATAAAAGAAGGGCACAAAATTTGCCAGTTACATCATTCCCAAAGCAGAAGGTTCACAATTGGTTTAATCCTGATTACTTCAAGAATTCTCTCTCCTTCCTCTTTCCAGCTATAAACCTACCTCTGGTCTAACCTAGTCTGTGAGTCAACTCCTTGTGACCTATTGTAAGAATTTCAGAATCTCCCTACCTGTTGTTCTGCAACATTGCTGACCTAGGTGAACCCTGAAGTTTTAGGCCAAAGATAATAGTTCTTAGTGAAACCTCCTTATGGAAGCTTACTACTCTATCAGTTCTGTATTTTTATGTAATATGAAACACAAAGCATCAATGGAAGGAACTCTATTAGGAGTTCTAAAGAAGAGACCTATCTTCCACTTGCTATCTTCTCAGAACATCTGTGATGCCTCTCTTATAAAAATCACCTTTTAGAGAATGGTAATAGGTGCATGCTGATTGATAAAGATCATGGAGATCCAGAGATGCCTCACTAGCTTTCTCCAAGATAACAATAAGTTCCCACAGAGATTGTAGAGTAGTAACCTTTCTTTACTTCCTCCCAATCTGTCATTTGTCACCACCATACGTCATCCTTGCCACTGTAATTTGAATATGTGTGGTGACTGGGAAATGTTGACTTTTCCAAAGGGAAGAAGACCTTTCATCAGTAAAGGGAATATGCATCACTGTGCTTCCCTGCTAGAACCTAATCTACAGTCCCTACCTCAACATCAAGAAATACTTTATCACAAACTATTTATCACAAAATACTTTATCACAATCTCATTTATATGATATGTATGTCTACAAAACATATATGCATGTGTGAAGATATATACTAAAATGGTAACTGACTATATCAGGATCATGAAATTATAGGAGCAATCTACTTTCTATGCACTTATTAATATTGTCATAATTTTATATAGTGGGCATACAGTTTTATTCTAAAAATATTTAATTAAAAAAACCTGTTAGGAGCTCCCGGGTGGCTCAGTCGGTTAAGCATCTCACTATGGATTTTGGTTCAGGTCATGATCTCACGCTTGTGAGATCCAGCCCCACCTTGGACTCCATGCTGGGCAAGGAGCCTGCTTAGGATTCTCTCTTTCTCTCTCTCTCTCACTCTCTCTCTCTCTCTCTCTCTCTCTCCCCCTGTCCCTCTCCTGCTCAGACGCATGCTCTCTCTCTCTCTCTCTCTCTAAAAAAAAAGAATAAAAGAAATTTAAAATTAAAAAATTAAATGTTTAAAGAAATACAAAATAAAAACTGTCAGATGGTGGGCTCTTCTAGGTACAATATTTGTGTTGTGCCCTTCTGGGTGATTAAATCAGTTAATAAACGTGAAATGCACAGAACAGAACTTGGTACATAGTCTGCTCTAAATAAATGTTAGTTATTGTGTTTACTACATAGGAAATTAAATTAATCTTTTTCGCAAACTGCAAATTTTAAATATCTATATTTGGGGTCTTAAAGAGAACATACAGATCTACCAAGGAACCAAAAGATCTACTAAGGAGGTATGCCTCTTTTTTTTTTTTTTAAAGTGAAGTATGATTGAGACAGAGAAAAAAGATCTATGATAACCATTAGGCAGAGGAATAGAAGAGACTGAAAGTCAGCAACTCTGTGAGTGCCACCACTACTTAGCTATGGTTACAATCTGCACAGAAAAGAATGAAAAAAATATAAATATCTAGAGAAGAAGATTCTGAGAAAAGGAAGAGTGGAAGAACGGAAAGATGGCAGAAATGGAAAGGACAGGAAAAAGTTGGAAAGGATGTAAAATTAATTGGAGGAAAGAGAAAAGGAGAAGATAAAATGAAAGTGACTAATGGGAGAGTGGCATTTACAAAGATCAATCAATGTTACTTACATTTGCCAGGTGTTCTGCTAAGTGTTTTATAAGGAATGTCTCATTTAATTATTAGAACAGTCTTCAGAAATTGGTATTTGATTGTCCCTATTTAACACATGAGAAAACTAAGGTTTTCAGGGTGTGAGTAATTTTTCCCCAGATCGTGTGTTGATAAGATTATGTCCAAAAAGCCCAGTCGTCTTGGAGCCTCACTTTGGTCTGATTTGTCCTTTTAGGGATATGACATCAGATCTTCCTGGAGTATCAAATAAAAAGCCAAAATATCTTCCCCTTGTTTGATGTCCTCTATATTGTCATTATTTCCTATCAATCTGTGAAAGCAAGGAGGTTTAATAAGGTCGAGAACAACTTAATATGAAGAGAAATGCTGAGCCCTAACATTAATACCATGTCCATATTTTCTAAACTAAAAATGAAATCATTAACTTTAAGACACTATATTTGCAAATGTATTATATATAAAATTTTACTAAGGTATAAAGAGAAAAATCACAAAACACTTTTTTTTTGAAAAGCACCAAATTAAATAAATCTGTTTGGCCCCAGAATTTTAATACTGTGACTATAATACCTGGCATCTGTGTCATCCCTCATTTAATAAGAAAATGTTTCACAAAAAAAAAAAAAAAAAAAAAAAAACCTAAATGGGAAAAGTAGCTACTGTGAAGTTTTTACTTTTTGTAATATTTAGCTAAAAGAGTTCTTGGTCGGTAGTCACAGAGTATGGGTCATTAGGTTCCTGCTTGGTCAACTGTGCAATCTTTGCCCCAGCCCCTAACTTCTCTGAGCCTTAGTTTTCTGGTCTATAAAATGAAGGCTTAGGTAATATGTTTGCAAAAATCCCTATAACTGTATAGCATATAAAAAAATAAGGCAAGGAATTCTCCTGTGATAAGAATTAGGTCACAGGAACTTTAAAATAAATATTTTAAGGTTTCTAATAACACTTTGCTGGAAAAAAAAAATCACATGTTAAATCATGATTGTTGACTTTTACTTGGTACCATAAATGATAAGAGACATAGTAATGGTAGGTGATTATACTGAACAAAAGAAACAAAATAGGGGTGCCTGACTGGCTCAGTTGGTAGAGCATGTGACTCTTGATCTCAGGTTCATGTGTTGAAGCCCCACACTGGGTGTAGAGCTTTCATAAAAAAAAAAAAAAAATAGCCATCCATAAATGCCAAGTTGGTGAATGCTATTCATCTTTATTATTTTGTAATATTTTGTATAATATATGCGAGAGCCAACAATTTGGTCAAAATGGAAATAATCAAAAGAGACTTTCATGCATTCTTTTGATCTGCATGGTAGCAATTACTGGGGTGACATTTAAAGTATTTTGAGGAGTCAGGAGGGTGTGAAGGAAAGAGAGGAAATGGTTGGTTATTCAAGAGCTCTTAGAAACCATCCTTCAGTTAAGGTCAAATAACACCAATATATTACTATGTGAACATCCAATAACTTGCTACCTAAGATACTTTTTCCTAATTTAAAGATTTAGAAATCTGGAAAAGTGAAAAATTTGAGAAAAAAATTTTAGTTAAAAATTTAAATAGCTATATTTTCAAATCAGTTAGTGACTATTCATCTTCAAGTAACAGAACACACTGCTGAAAGACGCTTAAAAAATAGGGTTTTGTTACTTTACAACCAAAAACTCTGGAGGAAAATATTTCCAGATTTGCTAGAGCAACTCCACAATTTCATCAGGTGGCAGGACTCTGTCTGCCATACCTGCTATATTGACTTGATAACCATCATGCTTACAAGATGGCGCTCCCATACTAGGTACCATGTGTAAATATGACAATATTTGGGGCCCCCAAATGGGCTCCCATGTGTTGCTTTTTGTTAGAGAGGAAAACCCTTTCTCAGAAAATCCTTTCTTATATTTTCTGCTGCCCAGAACTGGTGTCCCTGCCACAGGTGCATGCAACAGGTCTAACGAAGCAGTACCTGCTATTTCCATTTCATAAAAGCCATGCTTTGCCAACATGGAAAAGGGGGGACACAGCCAACGCACACACTTTTACATTTTGGTCTATGTCCTTCCAAATATTTCTTCTTTGCAGAATTTTTATCTGTACTGTTTAAATCATACCATGTGTCAGGTTTGGTGGCCGACCTTTATACTTTATATTTTACCATAAGCATTTGTCCCACAGTAATATAGTCTTTGGAAATTTTATTTTACATGATGACATAATATTCCATGCAAAGAAATATTCATAATTTATTTAATTTGTCATAAGCAGTATTTCTTTCATTTACAGAATACTTACTGGGTATTACCCACTATATACCAGAGGCTTTACATAAGTGCCTCTAATCTTTACAACATTCCTGCAATGTAGCTATTATCATTCCAAATTTGCAAATGAGGACGCCGCTTACCAGCAGCTTACTGATATTCCTGCTGGTAAACTGCAGAAAAGGGAACTTGAGGTCAGGCCCAAACTAGCCAACACAATGATATTTATTCAACATTGTTGGCGGGAGAGAAAAGAAATTGAAGTCCAAATGAATGGGCCAATTCATAAATATAAATTAGGTAAGTTTACTATTGAGCAAAACCAAACAAACCAAACTAAACCAAACAAAAACCTGAATTCATGCTGGCAGCCAGCAAGTGGCTACAAAGCTATAATGGATATTAGGCTCTATTAATACGGACTTGAAGTTACAATTCGTTGTCCTACTTTTCATAAACCATCAGTAGTTATTCAGTTTGCATCAGTAGTTCCATCAAGTGAACTCTGACATCCTGTTTTTCATAATTCTTGAGCCAGCTTATTCTCATTTTGTTCTTCATGATTCTTTATCAGTACTTCCTACAGTTGCCCCTGACAGTGTAACCAGCATATACAATTAGTCACATTCTTCAACATTCCTCTGTAAGGTTAGATTAAGTTCAGTTCCTCAAAGCACCAGCAATAAAAAGCTCCTGATTCAACTCCCATATGGCAAAATAATCCCTTTAGCCAAAAGAACATTCTATAAACCTTATAAACTACACACATGGTATTTACTACAAATATGCCTTTGTCCATATCCTCAAACAAGTGACCATTAGTCTTTGTGTTCTGAAGATATTAAGAAAGCCATATAGTATCTATAGGTGTCAGCAGTTAAATTGAATACATGAATAAAACCAAACAAACAAAATAATAGGGGGGAGTAAAGCAAGGAAAGAAGGAATAAAAAAAATGGATATATAGGGCAGGAGAAGGGAAAAATGGACAGAGCTATAATGACTGTCAATTCTGCTGTGATAGGATAAATGCTAGGGCAGACTGAAAAAGAGCACAGAGCAAATGTTTCTGGCCAGCCGAAAGGACTAGCAGAGACTAAGCCAAACTCAACTGCTGTCACTGATGGAATCCCGACGGGTTACCTTCTCTGAGGACATACCCTCCTCCCATCCTCTTCCAGAGACTGGGCTCTTGATTACAACAAACTCCCTCCCAGTTCCAGGAGTTTTGGGCCTAGCCTTCTTTGTTTTCGTAACCAGGACACGCCCCAAAGTGTTTTCCCAAACACCACCTCTTTTCAATGACACGTCTTCACATCTTACTTCCACGCTCCCCCTGCCCTTCCTGCCTAATGATGTGGGTGGTTCCAGGAGAACAGTGACTGAAACAGGTTTCCTCTGGACTTGACACAGCAGAGCCAGATAGGAAACGATGCTGGCAGCTTTCCCTGTGAGGCCAAACACTTACTAAAACATGTTGACCGAATGGCAGATGGGAAATCAGTCCTTTAGAGAGCAGGGAACACTCAGAGCCTCCCTGCTTCACCCTCTGCCCCAGTTATCAGGGCTGCTCTAGGGCCAATAAACCAGAAAGTTCCCAGTCTGTCTGGCCAGACCAAGATAATTTGTGAGAGTAGGCTTCATTGTGGTTCTTTGCCCCACCCTGATACAAGCCTCTGGAAAGAGAAGGGAATTCATAAATTTGTTTCAGTTTAATCTTAGTGACTAACCAAGAATAAAATGTTGTCCCTACCTTTTCTCCATTCTAGATTACTAAAATTCCCACTGGTACCTTATTAATAATCCAGTGCCACAAGTCTGGGTTTTATTTGAGACCAGAGAAAAATGGTGAGTAAACAAAGGTGTGAAAAATAAATCTTATTGGGATATACTATATGTATATATTAAGATTATATTATATAATCATATATAATATGTATCATATAACATTGTATATATATATCATAATATATATAATCATACACTATATACTTTTATATATGAAAAATAGATCTTATTGGAATATATTATGAGTACATTTTATAATTATGTATTATATAAGATTCATAAGTAAATTTCACAAGTTTATAAAAAGAAAAAGAATAGACCGGATAAATACAGATCTGGTTTTCATTCGAAGCACAGTAACATAGGACCAGTTGGCTAACTTTTCAAGCATCACTCAAATTGTTCATCACTAAAATGAAGGTGATGATATCTACTTCAGAGGGATGTTAAGAATTATGAGAGAGGATGTTTATGGAGTGTAAGGCATAGAATGATTGAAATATTAGTTCCCTTTCCTCTCTCTTTAACCCATCAGCCCAAGAGAACACAGATTTTTTTTTAAGTTTTTCAATCAATCACCAAATGCACTGAAGTATTAAAACATTATGACTTTCAAAGAACTTCCAATCTAGGTAGGGATATAATCTTAAATCACAATAAGGGAACAATAGAAGTTCACAATTTAATCAAGTAATCAATTGTGTAACATGTGGTTCTAATTACTGAACAGTAATTGTCAAGAAAAAATAAAATGAAAATGGACTAAAGTTTTCTTTCATGTAGCCCTTCCCTCTTCTAGCATCTTCTACACATTCTGTGGAGTAACAAATAAGTCTGAGTTAAAGTTAATTATATAAAAATATTAATTTTTATTTTTCTATATAAAAATAGACTGACAGATATACTTGATGACACTTTTAGGGGCACATCAGACAAAGTTCTATTAATCCTCTGAGGATTTGCCCAAAATCTCTTCCAAAAACAGAGAAAATCCTCTTAAGAGTCCATGTTAAAATTAACCTCTCCTTCTGACCCTCTTATAATCTGCTTTACTGCCACTTTGTGCCTATCATGATGATTATAAAATAAAAACATTTTATATAGGTAAATTCTCCCATGCTTATTTGTATTCAATAAAAGAATCCATCAAAAATGGATGAAATAAGAATCCCCAAGCTCCCTCCTACTCCCTTTCACCAAAAAAGCAGATAGTCTACCAAATACCAAAAATTATATATAAAAACATGCAAATCCCCCTTTGGAACTGTTCCTGGGATCAAAATTCCGTGGGGAAAAATATACATCTTTTAGACTTTTCATCATCGTCTTTTACCTTTAAAGCAATCGATAAAAAACATTTGCATTTGTAAAAGGACTTTAATATGATTCATGCATCATCTTTCTTCTTGGCCTTCTAGTACAAACCCAGGGTGTTATTTACCATGTCTATAGAATCGACTCTTCCATATATCTCTGGCCAATTCTTTTGCCACACAAAGATGCTCTTGCTCTCAAGAATCAGACAAAGTAATAAGTGTGGGAGAAAGACAAAAAGTATTATCTGGACAAGAACCAAATAAACGCAGTCAAAATTAAAGAAAAGAATAAAGTAACTCGCATGTACTCTGCCTACTATGTGCCAGACACTGTTCAAAACATCTTATAATTAACTCATTTAATTCTCCTAACAGTCCTATGGAGTAAATATAAATGTCCCCATCTTAAAGCCTGAAGGCAAGGCAAACAAAAATCAAATTAATTGAGATGTTCCAGCTAAAGGATACATTTCTTCATATAAATACCTATCCATTTATTTACCTATCTGAGACTAAGAAGTAGGACGAACAAAAAATTGAAGAGGAGATGCTTTTAGAGTCCTTTTATGAAGCCTCCATTACCCTGACACCAAAACCAGACAATGACACAACACAAAAAAGAAGTATCAGGTTAATATCCCTAATGAACATAAATGCAACAACTCCCAAGAAAATATTAGCTAATCAAAATCATTAATACATTAAAGGGATCATACAGCATAATCAACTGGAATTTACTCCAAGGATACAAGGATGGGTCTGCATATGCAAATCAATCAATGAGATAACACATTAACTAAATGAAGGATGAACATCATATGATCATTTCAATAGATGCAGAAAAAGCATTTGACAAAATTCAACATCCATTTATGATAAAAACTCTCAACAAGATAGGTATAAAAGGAACATACCTCAGTCCGATAAAGGCAAGGGCCGCCTGGGTGGCTCAGTCGGTTAAGCGTCTGACTTCAGCTCAGGTCATGATCTCATGGTTCATGGTTTCGAGCCCTGCCTCAGGCTCTGTGCTGACAGCTCAGAGCCTGGAGCCTGATTTGGATTCTGTGTCTCCCTCTCTCTCTGCCCCCCCCCCACCACCACTTGTACTCTCTCTCTCAAAATAAATAAACATTAAAAAATTAATTAAAATATACGATAAAGGCAATATATGACAAACCCATACCAAACATCATACTCAACAGTGAAAAGTTGAAAGCTTTTCCTGTAAGATCAGGAACAACACAGGGATGCCCACTGTCTCCATTTTTATTCAACATAGCACAGGCATACCTCAGAGATATTGCAGGTTTGGTTCCAGACCACCACAATAAAATCAATATCACAAAAAAGTGATTCAAATAAATTTTTTGGTTTCCCAGTGCATATGAAATTTACATTTACACCATAATCTATTAAGTGTGCATTAGCATTATGTCTAATAAAACAACATAATACCCAAATTAAAAAATAATGTAGGGGTACCTGGATGGCTCACTTGGTTAAGCGTCTGACTTTGGCTCAGGTCATGATCTCATGGTTCATGAGTTCGATTCCTACTTCAGGCTCCACAGCTGGTAACATGGAACTTGCTTGGGATTCTTTCTCTCTCCCACTTTCTCTGACTCTCCCCCGCTCACACTATCTCTCTCTCTCAAAATAAATAAATAAACTTAAAAAAATACTTTATTGCTAAAAAATGCTAGCCATCATCTGAGTTTTCAGTGAGCCATAATCACTGATCACAGATCACCATAGCAAATGTAATATTAATAACGAAAAGTTTGAAATACTGTGAGAATTACCAAAATGTGACACAGAGACATGAAGTGAGCAAATACTGATGGAAAAAAATGGCTCTCATAGACCTGTTAAACATAGGGTTGCCACAAGCATTCAATTTGTATAAAACAGAATATCTGCAAGATGCAATAAAGTGAAACACAATAAAAACAAGATGTGCCTATAGTTGAAATCCTAGCCACCGCAATTGGGTGAGGAAAAAAAAAAAGCATCCAAATTGGAAAGGGAGAGTAAAACTGTCTCTATTTGCAGATGACAAGAGGCTATCTCTGGAAAACTCTGAAGACTATCAAAAAGCTATTAGAACTGATCAGTGAATTCAAGTAAAATTGTAGAATATAAAATCAATCTACAGAAATCTGCATTTCTATACACTAATAATAAACTATCAGAAAGAGAAATTAAAAGGAAAACAATCTCAAGGGGCACCTGGGTGGCTCAGTTGGTTAAGCGTCCAACTTCATGATCTCGCTGTTTGTGGGTTCCAGCCTCTTGTCAGGCTCTGTCCTGACAGCTCAGAGCCTGGAACCGGCTTCTGATTCTGTGTCTCCCTCTCTCTCTCTGCCCTTCCCCTGCTCACACTTTGTCTCTGTCTTTCTCTCTCAAAAATAAATAAATATTAAAAAAAATTTTTTTAAAGAGGAAAACAATCTCATTTACAATTGCTATCAAAAAAATAAAATAACTAGAAATAAATTTAACTGAGGAGTTGAAAGACCTGTTCACTGAAGACTGTAAGACACTGATAGAAGAAATTGAAGAAGGCACAAATAAATGGAAAGATATTCTGTGCTCATGAATTGGAAGAATTAACATTGTTAAAATGTCCATACTACCCACCCCCCCAAATCTACAGTTTTGATGCAATGCCTATTAAATTTCAGTGGTATTTTTTGCAGAACTAGAAAAAATAATTCTAACATTTGTATGGAACCACAAAAGACTGAATAGCTACTGCACTCTTGAGTAATAAGAATAAACCTGGAGGTATCACAATCTCAGGTTTCAAAGTATACTACCAAGCCATAGTAATAAAAAATAGTATGGTGTTGGCATAAAAACAGACGCATAGATCAATGGAATAAAATAGAGAACCCAGAAATAAACCCACATGTATAAGGACAATTAGTTTATGACAAAGGAGGCAAGAATATACAATGGGGAAAGGACCATCTCTTCATTAAATGGTGTTAGGAAAACTGGAGAACCACATGCAAAAGAATGAAACTAGACCACTATTTTACACCATACACAAAAATTAACTCAAAAATGGATTAAAGATTTGAATGCAAGACTTGAAGCCATAAGATTCCTAGCAGAAAACATAGGTGGTAAATAAACTGCTTGACATTGGTCTTGGCAATATTTTTTGGATCTGACTCCACATGCAAGGGAAACAAAAGCAAAAATAAACAAATAGAGCTACATCAAACTAAAAAGCTTCTGTACAGTGAAGGCAACTATCAACAAAATGAAAAAGCAATCTACCGAATGGGAGAAGATATTTGCAAATTATATATCCAATAAGGGATTAATATCCAAACTATATAAAAAACTCATACAAGTCAACAATAAAAAGTCCTTCCCCACAAAAAAATCCCCAAATACTCTAAAAAATAGGCAGAAGATCTGAATAGTCATTTTTCTAAAGAAGACATATAGATGTAAGGGTGCCTGGTGGTTCAGTTGGGTAAGTGTCCGGTTCTTGGTTTTGGTTCAGGTCATGATCTCACGGTTTGTTAGTTCAAGCCCCATGTTGGGCTCCATGCTGCCAGTGCAGAGCCTGCTTGGGATTCTCTCTCTCCCTTTCTCTCAGTCCCTCCCCTGCTCATGCTCTCTATCTCCAAATAAATAAATAAACAAATGAAAAGAAGACATACAGATACCTAACAGGCACATTGAAAAGATGTTCAATATCACTAAGTATCAGGGAAATGAAATCAAAACCACAATGAGATATCACCTCATACCTGTTCGAATGACTGTTATCAGACAGACAAGCAATAACAAGTGTTGGCAAGGATGTGGAGAAAAGGGAACCCTTATACACTGTTGGTGGGAATGTAAATTGGTGCAATCCACTATGGGAAACAATATGGAGGTTCCTCAAAAAATTAAAAAACTACCATAGCTACCCACTTTTCAGTATTCCACTTTTGGGAATTTAGTTGAAGAATGTGAAAACACTAACTCAAAAAGACACATGCACCCCTATGTTCATCACAGCATTATTTGTAACAGCCAAGATATGGAAATATGGAAACAAACTGAGTGTCCATTCATGAATAGATAAAGAACATGTGATCTATCTATATTTGATTAAAGACATATAAACGTGTGTGTGTGTGTGTGTGTCTGTGTGTGTGTATACACACTACTCAGCCATAAAAAAAAAAAAAAAGGAAAATTTGCCATTTTCAGCAATGTGGATGGACCTACAGGGTATTATGCTAAATGAAATAAGTCAGATGGAGAAAGAATAATACCATATATTCACTTACATATGGAATCTAAAATACAAAACAAACAAAACTTATGGAGAACAGATTGGTAGTTACCAGAGGGGCAGGGGGTTAGGAAGTGGGTGGAACAGGTGTTGGGACTCAACTGTATGGTGATGGATGGTAATGGTAGTGATCACTTTGTGATGTATACAGATTATAACGATGTACATCTGAAACTTACATAATGCTATATACCACTTTTACCTCAATTTAAAAAAAAAGTAGGTCCACATTCTACGTAAACCAGAGCTGGGAATAGGGCAGACTAGGCAAAACATGCAGATATCTTTGCTTTTCAGATGGAGGATGACAGACTACGCCTACAAAATTATGTGCAAATGATTTAATTAGAGTGGTGGGATTTCCACAGAATGTTGTGAGTAACCCTGGTGATGAGAAATTATCTAAAGCACTTCGGCAAATACTTTCCAGAAGGGAAACCAGACAATCCATGGAGATGCAGGTAGAAAATACTAGAATATATTCATTCTCTTTCTATGTAGTTTTAATTTAAAATAAAATACAAAATTAAATATTCACGTTGACACTTGCCCTTGTGATTATTTACCAGTCATTTGCCATATACAGTATGAAAGAGAGCCTAAGGGATGAGTGGAGGGTAGACAATTTGACTGACATTGGCATCCTTCCTGATTGGTTTGCCACACATGGCAGACCGTGCCTAGTTAAGTGTATTTACGTATTCTAGCTCTATTTTCAACCTAACTAACTCTCACAAAATGCATAGGTGATTAAAAAAACATATTCTGGCAATGAACTGAAGGCGCTAATAGTGCACAAACGAACAACCAGAAAACCGCAGAGCTTCACTCCTATTCCTACCACAAGCTCTTGTCGGACATATTACAAATCAGCAGGAATATTATTGAAATATCAATTTATTTACTTTTTAGAGTTTATTTGTGTTTATTTTTTAAAAACTTCTTAATTGTTTCACTTATATTTTTTTTTTAAATTCCAGTGTAGTTAACATACAGTGTTATATGACTTATCGGTGTACATTATAGTGATACAACAATTCTTTAAAAAATTTTTTTTAATTTTTATTTATTTTGAGAGAGAGCAAGTGGGGGAGGGGCAAAGTGAGAGGGAGACAGAGAATCAGAATTCCAAGCAGCCTCTGCACTGTCAGTGCAGAGCCCGAGGGGGTGCTCAAACTTACGAACGATGAGATCATGACAGCCAAAATCAAGAGTCAGAGGCTTAACTGATTGAGCCATCCGGGCGCCCAGCGAATCAACAATTCTATACATTACTCATTGCTCACCATGATAAGTGTACTCTTTAATCTCCATCACCTGTATCATGCACCCCCTTCCATCCACCTCCCTCTGGTAACATCAGTTTGTTCTTTATAGTTAGAGTCTTTCTTGGTTTGTCTCTTTTTTCCCCTTTGTTCATTTGTTTCTTAAATTCCACATATGAATGAGATCATATGGCATTTCTCTTTCTCTGACAAACTTACTTCACTTAGAATTATACTCTTTAGCTCCATCCATGTTGTTGCAAATGGCAAGATTTCATTTTTATGGCTGAATAATATTCCATTATATATATTATATATATATTATGTATTCATCTATCCATGGACCCTTGGGCTGCTTCCATAATTTTGCTATTATAAATAATGCTGCAATAAACAATTTATACGCATTATTATGATGTATGGTTAATATAAAAAAACAAAACACTACCATTATAAAAATATTTAATTTTTATTTCATTTTATTGCAAGATTGAAAAAATGGCCACAAATTCTATTCATCCCTTTGCAATGTGACTATGGCAGCTACTCATAAGAAGAGGTAAGGTTTATTCTTCTGTGCCTTGAATCTGGACATGACCATGTGGACAAAGAGATAGTGGGAAAAATTACACAAGCAAGGCTTCAAAAGTAGTTGTACACTGGGGCTTGTTCCCTTGCTGCTCTTAGGGACCCTCCAGCTACTGGCACATAAATGAGCCTGTGGTAGCCTGCTGGATGATGATATGTGGCCCAGTATCCAGATGAAAGCCAGCTAACCCACCAGATATGTGAGGCCACTGACTGCCAGCTGAACAGGAAAGTATAATTAAGGATACCTGAGAGCAACAGAAGAATGAGTCCGAAATGTCAACCTACAGGATCAAGAGCTAATAAATAAATAAATAAATAAATAAATAAAAATAAATATTGTTTTAAGCAACTAAGATTTGAAGTGGCTAGTTCCACAGTAAAAACTGATATAGAAATTAGTACCTAAAAGTGGGTTATTGTTGTAAAAAAAAAAACCCAAAACACCTAAAACATGTGGCCTTGGGTCCCTAAATTGGGCAGAGACTGAAAAAAAAAATTAAGAATCCAGTAGCAAAAATGAGGAAAAGTGTGAGTAAACTATTAGTGGTTGCTGAAAAAAAAAAGGCGAGGAAATTGCTATAGCTGGCCAGAAAAAAAATGGCAACATGTATCATGTAGTTACAAGCAATTGGCAAAGGGTTGCTCGTAGTAACTTAGAAGATTAAATAGATATATTTTTTCCTAATGAATTTACAGACCTTGCAAGATGACTTCCTGGCAAAATGTTGAAAGTGTTGATTGGTTTTATTTAGCTGCCTAGAAAGAAAGAAAAGAGCTAAGGAAAGAATCTGGAGGGAATTTACAGAAAATAAAACTGCTTCTCATCTCTAATCCCTTTAGCCAGTAAAAATCTTTCAAGTGAAGGCAGTCTGAGACTGAAGATCATATCAAGATGTGGCTATTAAAACTTTATTAAGATATTTCAAAGAATTAAGGTGGTATCTAGTAGACCCACTCAACTTAAAAAAAGGAGCTGAGTCTAAGGATTATAAGAATGTTATCCCACAACAGACACATCCACAAAATTCTATCTCAAAAAAGTTGTGGGTGTGGCTTTCTTGAACCAACTACTCTCAAGTCAGATTCATAGCAAAACCACAAACTTTTGAGAATTGTATTGATGAAAGGACCGCACACTTGGGATGAAAATTTGAGATTGCTCAGATTACAAAATAGCCTCAGGAACCCTTGCTTTTTACCAGTAGGAAGCAATAAGAGAAAGCTATTTGGCTGTAAACATGGATTTTTCCTTATAGAAAAGGAACAATGTCCCAGAAGATAGAGTCAAAAACTCAGAAAGTAGGAGCTAAGAGCCTAGGAGAACAATGGAGCAGGGAGATAAAACTAGACCTAATCAAGAAATATTTCTTGCCCCTAGAATGGGGAGACTTGGCAACAGATGTCCAGTTGGATTTCAGAATCATTATGGACCAGTGGCTGCTATGTATTTCACATCCTTCCCCTTTTTGATGTCAGTGTCTACTGTAATGATCCTGTCTCTGCTTTGTCTTTGTATATTATTGGGTATATTGGGGACAGATAATGGGTTAATTAGTCTTTTTTAGTTTATAGTAGAGGAGCCCATCTGAGGATTCTCACCTGATCTGCTTTAGATCACAAGACCGATAAAAGCATGACCATAATTAGATGAGATTTTGGGAGTCCAACATGCGGAAGGAATGATCATTATTGTGTCCAAAGGATAGACTGTCCCAGGTTGCAAGGTGGCTATAATCCTTGATTGCTTCTTTCATCAAGATATGTCTATTTCTGCCTTGAATCTAAACTGGTCTGGTGACTTATTTCACCATTAGTATGCACCAAAAGTGATGTCATGCCAATTCCAGGCCTAGGACATCTTTGCTCTCTCTGTTCATGTCAGCCACTACAATGATGAGAGGTATGTGGCCCAGTCACCCTTGTCCCTACAGCCAACAGCCAAAAGAGGCAGAAGCAGAGCTGCTTGAGTTTTTAGCTGCTCAGAGACACCTGAGTGAGCTAAAAATGAGCCTGTTGAGAAAAGCATCCAATTGATCCCAGCTCAAATTTTTGACCTAAGAATTATGAAATAAACAAATGGTTGCTATTTCAAGCACACAAATTAGAGTCAGAAGAGGTTGTCATGTAGCCGTAAATAAATGATACAGACACCCAAATGCCACACAACAATTTATTATTATCCCATCCTTTCTCCTCTTTTCTTTAATTCTCTCTCTGCCATAAATCAAGCGTCCATATAGCAGTGGGTCTGTTTGGGACACTGTAGTCTGTTCCAGCAGTCTATTTGCCTGTGTCTGCATCAGTTCAACTCTATGTTATTCAATGTAGCTTGACATCTGATGACGCAAGTCTCCCTCAACACATCCTTTTCTTCTTCTGGAGAGTATTGGCTATTCTTGGCCTTTTGTTCAACTCTGTACATTTTGAATGAGTTTATCAAGAACAATAGGGGGAAAAAAAGACACTCTTATGGGATTTTTCTTTGAAATTTATATTAAATCTATAGGTAAATTGGGAAGAATTGACATATTTTTAATATTGACCCTTCCTATCCATAAACAGCTCTTCATTATTTAAGTGTTCTTTGGTCTCTTTTAATATATGTTTATAATTTCCTACAGAAATATTAGTTATATTTCTTTAGATTTATTCATAAGTCTTTTATATTTTTGTTAATAGAAAATAATATAAGAATATAAATTAGACTTATAAATAATCTTAATCATATTTAGATAGTTTTAATAAATAAATATAAATCAGATTTTTAAAAAATTTCCTGGGGCTCCTGGGTGGCCCAGTCAGTTAAGCGGCTGACTTCAGCTCAGGTCATGATCTCATGGTCCATGAGTTCAAGCCCTGCGTCAGACTCTGTGCTGACAGCTCAGAGCCTGAAGTCTGCTTCAGATTCTGTGTCTCCCTCTCTCTCTGCCCCTCCCCTGCTCTCGTTCTCTCTTTCTCTCTGAAAAATAAACATTAAAAATTTTTTAAAAATTAAAAATAAAAATTTGACTGCATCAAAGTGAAAATGACTTATTAATTGTAATGATTTTTGTGTATTTGAATATTTTTTATTTAGACAATAATCTAGACAAGATAGCTCTCTCTCTACCCCTTATGCTTGGATGAGTTCAAAGCAACAGCTGCAAATACAAGAAGAAACAGAGAGAAGAAAAAGAAACAAAGCCAAAAATGCCCCCTTCTTCCACTAAGATTGCAAGTTTGAAGCAGACTGAGAGGGGAAAGGAATAGCTACTTGGATAAGAGTTTGTAGTTTTAATCTTACACTTGCAGGAATGGGGGTAAAATATTATTAGATCAGACCAAACTTTTATTTCCTAAGAGCAACTGCATGATCTCTGGTACAGTGGGACATTTGTTTATCTTAAATGTCCCAATGAATGAAAATAATTTAAGCTTCATGAAAAAAAATTATAACATATTTAATGGTTCTCTGAGATGGCAAGGAAACTAAGATACTCACAAACTCAACATCAATATAAAAGCAGGAAGTGGAAAACAGTATGGAGGGTCCTCAAAAAATTAAAATAGAATGACCAAATGATCCAGTAGTTCCTCTACTGGGTATTTACCCAAAGAATACAAAAACACTAATTCAGAAATATATATGCACCTGTATGTTTATTGCAGCATTATTTACAATAGTAAAATTTTAGAAACAACCCAAGTGTCTATCCACTGATAGAGGAATGGATAAAGAAGAGCTGGTATAGGGGCACCTGGGTGGCTCAGTCGGTTGGGCATCTGACTTCCGCTCAGGTCATGATCTCACAGCTTGTGAGTCTGAGCCCCGCATCGGGCTCTGTGCTGATGGCTCAGAGCCTGGAGCCTGCTTCAGATTCTGTGTCTCCTCTCTCTGCCCCTCCCCCACTCATGCTCTGTCTCTGTCTCTCTCTCTCTCTCAAAAATAAATAAACGTTAAAAAAACTTAAAAAGAAGAGGTGGCATATATGTGTATGTATATATGTATACATATACATTGGACTATTATTCACTCATAAAAAAGAATGAAATCTTGCCATTTGCAACAACATGGATGGATCTAGAGAGTATAATTCTAAGTGAAATAGGCCAGTCAGAGGGGCACCTGGGTGGCTCAGCCAATTAAGCATCCAACCCTGGCTCAGGTCATGATCTCACAGTTTGTGAGTTCGAGCCCCATGTCAGGTTCTATGCTGACAGCTTGGAGCCTGGAGCCTGCTTCAGATTCTGTGTCTCCCCCTCTCTCTGCCCCTCCCATGCTCATGCTGTCTCTCTCTGTTTCTCAATAATAAATAAACGTTAAAAAAAAATAGTTCAGAGACAAATACTGTAAGATTTCATTCACGTGGAATTTAAGAAACAAAACAAAGAAGAGACCAACCAAAAAACAGACTCTGAACTATAGAGAACAAACTGGTGGTTAGCAGAGGGGAGGTGGAAGGGGGGGTGGGTAAAATAGGTGAAGGAGATTAAGAATACACTTATCATGATGAGCACTGAGTAATGTATACAATTGTTGAATCACTATATTGTACACCTGTACCTAATATGGGACTGTGTGTTAACTACACATGAATTAAAATTTAAAAATAAATAAATAAAATGGGAAACCTAAGAGGTAAGCAAGAGCCAAAGCCAACATTTGCCCGAGGGCATCTCAAGTTCCCTGGTGGCTCTGAGTTTCTGATTTCATGACCACCCAATTCTGGTGACAGAAGATAAGGCTCAGAGACCACCAAAGATGAGAGTCTAGTAGGACTACCCCTTCCATACCTGGAACCTTGGTAAGCAAAAAATGCCCCCCCCAAAGATGTCCTCATCTTAATTCCCTGAACCTGTATGTTGTTACATGGCAATGGGGGATTAAGATTGCAGATGGAATGAGAGTTGCCAATCAGCCAAGTGTAAATTAAGTGGATTATTTTGGAATATCCAGTGGATATAATGTAATCACAATGGCCTTTTAAATGTGGAATAAGGAAGAGGGTCAGAGTCACAGAAAGATTTGAAGATTCTATGGTGTTAACTTTGAAGATGGAGGAAAAGACCAGAAGCCAAGGAATATATGCAGCCTCTAAATGCTGGAAAAGGCAAGAAAGTGGATTCTCCCATTCAGCCTCTAGAAGCAATGCCACCCTGCTGACACTTTGATTTTAGCCCAGCGAAACTCATTTTAGACCTCTCACATCCAGAACTAATAAGACAATACATCTGTGCTGTCTTTAGCCACAAAGTCCATGATAATTTGTCACAACAGCAATAGAACAGTAATACAGACCCCCAAAGGGGTAATATACTTCCAGAACATTTTCAATACAGGATTGTTAGGGAAGGCTATGGCTATAGAGATAATATAATAATTTCTATAATAAATGTTAAATGAATGTTAAAATGAAACACACAAGCACACTCAACCCACTCAGGAGTTCAACAGAAGCTCTTGCTTATTGAATTGGATTTAATGAAATAAAAGGATTTCTGCCCCTGCAAAGGCAGGGCAAGGTTCATTAACAATTACATTTACTGGTAAAGGAAGAGCTGAGTCACTATGAGCCTGAAACACGAAAATGATTTAAGTCTGCATGAACTCTGCAGAATTCAAATACCATAAATAGAAATAAATGCCCTTGTCTGCAATCGGTTCCTTCCTTGTCTTTCATATGGTTTTATCTTTTGCCCCAAATGGATTTTTGTAAGTGAAGTAAATAATTCAAACTTCATGATATTCAAAACATGAATCATAAGGGTTATTTGGGAAACATTTTACATGTAGGAAATGCAACAGACCCTTAGGTTCACAGAGTAAGAACCCACTAATCCTTCTGTCTCTTGTTCTAAAGTGTTACTGCTTCCCTGTGTGAGGGGTGTTCTCATCTTCTTTTAACTCGATGGGCATTTGATATTACAGCAGTGATCTTATAATTTTATATTTTCCTTTCAGAGCTTATGTCTTGTGTTTGAGAACACTTTTGCTAACGAAATTATTTTGTGGTGGTGATGTAGTGACCTCAGAACATTTGAGGCAAAGACAAATTAGTTGGCCAAATGGTAACTAGGTTTAAAAGGACTGAATGTTGGGGAGAAAGGAGTTGAAGATAAGGGTGTAATCAGGAAAACATAACATTGGCTTTACCCAGTGATATGAAACAGCAAATTGTATTCCCTTCTAATGCCCCTACCCTTAACCTCTTCCCCTTGCTATGTACTCAGGAACTAGTACTGAGCACTGGCAGCCTTATATCCTCCCCACAGCTACTCAGGGTAGAATCTGTATATCTATATTTTCCATACGGACATCCCATCAAAATTCAGCTGTTATCGTTTTCTCATTCCTCTGCTTCCACTTTTAGCTATTCTTATTAGGTAGTAGCTCATAAAGTAATACATATGTGATATTACATGTAAATGATTCTGGTATTGTTCTTTCTCCCTAGAAGCCAACAATGATTCAGACTGCTCTGTTTCTTTCCTCCAATACCCATCTATCCCCCCCAGGGAGTGTTTCCTCCATCACTGCCAAGTCAGTTCCTGGAATTGGTTTTGAAAGGTGGCAATGAAGGGAGAACCTGAGAGGTGAGAGGAGGAAGGAGAGCGGTTAAGTTAATCCTCAAAATAAAGAAATAAGAGAATTTTGGAAATTTAGGAGGAAGGAAAGGTGCTGGTGTAGTGTAGGTATAAGATAATCAGGGACAAGGGGGAAAAGGTAAGAAAGATGCTGGAGGTGGGAATGTGTTAAAGAAGCAACTTCAATGCATTTATAAAAGCACAAAATTTAGATTGTAATCCTGTTTTTATAACTAATAGATATTTGGTCTGGGCTTGTATGAGTAAGACGTTATACACAGACTGGACCATAGGGATCAGAGGTTAAAAGGGTTGGACATGAGCTCATTCTGGTTTGCCCAGGATTTCTCCAATTTTAGCACTAAAATGTTCACATCCTGGAAACTTCTTCACTCTTTGTCAAACTGGGATATTTGGTTACTCTAAGTCATTAGTGACCAATAATGGCTTCACATGTTCTGTTTCCTGAGAGAATAGTAAACTGGTTTTTCCCGAGAGTAGTTGCTGAAGATGAAGAGACAACTATGATGACACTTACCAAGAAAAGGGTAAGGAAGAAGGAAAAAAGGGAGGGGAAAAAGAAAGAAAGCTGAAAGGAAGTGTGTGTGTGCATGTGTGTGTAAGAGAGTGTGTGTATGTGTGAGAATGTGTTTGTGAGAGAGAATGTGAGAGAAAGAGAATGTGGGTGAGAGATTGTGTGTTAAAGAGAACGTGTGTGAGAGAGAGAGAGAGAATGTGTTGTGTGTGTGAGAGAAAGAGAATGTAGGTGAGAGACAGTGTGTTAAAGAGAATGTGTGTGTGTGTGTGTGTGTAGAGAGAGAATGTGTGTGTATGAGAGAATGTGCATGTGAGAGAGAGAATGTGTGTGAGAGAGGTAGTGTGTGAGAGAGCTGGTGTATGTGAAAGAGGTGTGTGTGTGAGTGTGCATGTGAGAGAGAATGTGTGTGAGAGAAAATGTGTGTGTGTGTGTGTGTGTGCGCGCATGCGTGTGTGTTTATAAGGGAGGACCTGAAGCAATCTTGACCTAATGCAGTAGTTTGCAGCCAGGGGTGATTCCATCCTCTAGGGTTTATCTGGCAATGTCTGGAGATGGTTTTGGTTGCATCGTTGACATCTACTATGAGTAGTGGATGGAATCTAGTGAGTAGATGGTGAACATGCTGCTAAACAACCTGCAATGAATTGGACAACCCTCCACAACAAAGAATTCTCCAGCCTCACATGTCAATAGTGATCAGAAAAACATAGAGGAGGAGGGTTGGGGGTGCAGCTTTCCTGTCTGGTTTTCCAGTGTCTAAAATGGTAGTGCCAGTATATAAATAGAGTGCTACAAGAATATGAGCAAAAAGCAGGAAACAGGTGTCAATGTCTTTTATTCAGATGCCCAGGTTTAGGAAAAATGCTTGACTGTGAAAATAACAATGCTTTTCTCCAAGGTTTTCTGATGTTAGGAAAAGGGGGAGTATCCCACTTTGCTCAGAATCTATAAAACGTAATGTCAAATTGGAATTAAATCGGTTATTAGGAGAGGTGAAGTTGATCTTATGAGTGTTAGAACCAGCTCATTCATTCCCTCAACAAGCGTAATATTCTTTCACACCAGGATTCTTGAAGAAACTGGAGACCCAAGGATGAATATGATACAACTAGGAGACAAAAAATATATATAATTATTTAAGATGAGCATCATGCCATGGGAACACAAGAAAAGGGGCTTCTGCTGGAAGAAAATATCTCAGAAGAGGTAAAATTTCACCTGGGCCTTGAAAAATAAGTAGTAAATAGGAGTAAATAATCCACCAGAGAAGGCAAGAAAAGGACAGTCCAGACCAAGGCAATGGCAAGTGCAAATCATGGGGCTTTAAAGAGTTATGTAGTAGGTCTTTGAACACTCACCTTTGCAGCAAGTAGACTTGTGGAAAAAAGAAAGAAGAGACTGGTTATCTGAAGTTAAGGAAAAGACTACAAGGATATCTACAACCCATTCTCTCAAGTCAAACAGCATATACATTGTCCCCACACCCATGATTATTCTCTCCTCTCAGGATCAGCCCACATGTCCCTCCCTCTTTGTTCAAAACCTCTTCTTCAAGGTCCCTCTATACACCCCTCAGGCCAAAGAGATGCTTTTGTCCCTGCACTATGCACAGTTTATACCATTTAATACTCATTTACCCCTTTGTTGTAGTGACTGCATTTCCTTAGTATAAATCTTATAATTGCCCATCTATGTCATGAACTTTTAAACATTTTTTTTTAAGTTTATTTATTTTGAGAGAGACAGAGAGCATATGAGCAGGGGAGGGGCAGAGAGAGAGAGGGAGAGAGAGAATCCCAAGCAGGCTCTGCGCTGTCAGCGTAGGTCCCTAAGCAGGGCTCGAACTCACGTACCATGAGATCATGACCTGAGAGAGTCAGATATTCAACCAACTGAGCCACCCAGGTGTCCCAACATCGTGAACTTTTTAAAGAGATGGACCAAATCCATATGGCTTGGTTCCCCCAAGGATTAGATTACCACAGTCCTTGGCAATCATATATACAGAATAAATGTTGGTGAAATAATATTATTAAAATAAAATACTATTGGATGTGAACAAAACTGAAAAGGAAACTTAAGTATGAAACATTTAATTTAGTGCTCTGCTAAAGGTTATTTTTCAGGGGAGAAAGAAAGCATTCTTCTAAACTTATGATTAGTAAATATTATGTATTTCATACATGGCACATCTTGGTCACTCAATAAATATTTTTCTAATAAATAAAACATCAAATAAGACGTTCAAAATTGAGTTGATGTTACTGGTTAAATTTCTTCTAATGGGTCATGTTGCTTTTTACATCAGCATTCTATCCCTGTGCTTCTGCTTTCAATGCATAAAAGAAATAATCAATTGCCCTAATACACTCTCACATGCCCCCAAAAGTATGACTATGTTTGTACAGAGCTCCATTCTTTTGAGATAGGCAGATGGAGTTCACACTGGCTGACACAGTACCACATTCAATGGAAGCTTTGTAGTGGGCAGAGGTGGGTGGGGTGTGAGAGTCAGTCCTCTTTGAGAAAAACGAGCCAATATATTGGACTTAACTTGGGCTTTTTGGTCCTGGCTAAGCCTTCAATAGGTTTAACCAGAATTATCAATAGACAAGAATTTTAGAATCATGAAAACTTCAAGCTAGAAGGAAGCTCACAATATCATTTTGTCTAATCCCCTGACTCCTGGACATAATGTTGCATCATTCTTGCTTTATTTATTTACATATTTATTTACTGATGAAGCACTTAGAGTTCAAATTACTTTCCCAAAGTCACTTGCAAAAAATGAGCTTTACTAGCAGTCCCTGGGTGGCTCAGTAGGTTAAGGATCTGACTCTTGATCTCGGCTCACGTTGTGGTTTTAGGGTCATGAGTTCAGGCCCTGAGTTGGGCCCTGCATTGGACTCTGTGCTGGTCATGAAGCCTATTTAAGAAAAAAACCAAAAAATGAAAGTGAGCTTTACTAAAGAATATGAAAATTTCCCAACTAGCCACTCTATTTGAAGTTAAGACTGATAGATTATTTACACTTTTAATACTTACCATATTAGAAAACTGAGAAAAAGTTTAAATATTTGCATTTATTTATTTACTCATTTAAAACAACAAAAATAAGCCTGCTGCATGTTATCATAATGTAAAACTACGAAAAATAATTATCCTTTCCAAAACAAACAAACAAAAGGTCATCATACAAGCAACATTGTTTTATATATTTGCAAATCTCTTTAATATTTAGCTTAACAGGCAGCTAGATTCTCATCTTTCTATGCATTCAATCTGTTGCTGTATATTGTTTTGGTTGAAATAAATGAAGAAACTCCAGCCTCATACAGATGAGTAATTGAAAATGAAAGAGGCATTTTAATATGCTTTTCAGATAATTGAGGATATTATTCTCTACTACTACACCAAAACTTGATATTGTCAAACTCTGAGAGGAGAGTTCACTTTTCTAAGCGTCAGGGCTGTTGTGAGAATTACATCAGATGATGTTTTAAAGAGCTTAGGACAGGGGCGCCTGGGTGGCTCAGTCGGTTAAGTGGCCGACTTCGGCTCAGGTCATGATCTCGTGGGTCTGTGAGTTCGAGCCCCACGTCGGGCTCTGTGCTGACAGCTCAGAGCCTGGAGCCTGTTTCAGATTGTGTGTCTCCCTCTCTCTGATCCTCCCCTGTTCATGCTCTGTCTCTCCCTGTCTCAAAAATAAATAAAACGTTAAAAAAAATTAAAAAAAAAAAAAAGAGCTTAGGACATATGTCTGCTACATATGTATGTGTGTCTGGTTGTGTATATATATATCATATGGCTTATAAGGTAGAGCTTAATTAAATCATTCCCACAAAGGAATTTCTATCATCTCATATATATTTGGAGCTAACTGGAACTTATAAAGGGAGGTGGTTTCTTGTGCATCTACAAATAACACACACACACACACATACAAACATATATACATATATACATGTATGTATATATGTATATATGTTTACACACACACATACATATAAGGGGTTACTGAAATACAAGATGGGGACAAAAAGACCCCAAAATATGCATTACAACACATATGGATTCAATTGATCATTTTAGGTTCCATATTGTACCTATTCTTTATTTTTCTTTCCTGGTCCAGAATTCTTGTTCAGACTTGCTTGTTCTTTTACGAGTTATTTTATATACATATAAAAGAACCAAGCTGAAAAATACAGGGAATGCTCTCTTTTCAGAACCAGCCCTTAAGCACTGGTTAAATGCCAAAACTTAAATGTTCTTAGCATTAATATGGAAGTGCATGTTATATATATACATATGTATATATATATGCACTTATATATATTTATAAATAAATATATGTATAAAATTTATATATATATATAAAGACACACACAGACATCCCAGTTATAAAAGGTGGTCTCTTTGCTTTGAACTGAGATACGTTGGTTAAAACACTTTGGTTGTTAAACTTTACCTGCTTTCACAATACAAAGATTATCTGGGCTTCCAGTGGGTAGGATGATCAGATAACTGGTCACAGGCCAAAACTGGATGGCTAGGGAATGACTGTTTATTGTAGCTACTGGCTCAGAGAACAGTGCCTGGCGTGTAACTATAAGAGCAAAGGCATCTTGTTCCAGGAGCCAGCTAGTACGGAGCACGGCAGGAATTTGGAGTCAGGCCTGGCTGACCCCAAAGCCATGACCCTTTTACTCTTACTCCTCACTGTCTCTGGAAAGAGGCAGTGTGTGAGTGCTGCCTTCTTACATGTCATCCTGCCCCCATTCTTTATCTCACAAATTATAGAATCTGAAACCTATTCATTCCCCTTCACACTACAATAATGAGCACTGAATTTGCTGCTTGACCACAACTACAGAAGGGAGGTAGGGCTAAAAAGAAATCCTCCTCCAAAAGGAATTGCCATCATCTCCTATACATTTGGAACTAACTGGAGCTTAGAAAGGCGGGTGTCTTCTCGTACATCTACAAATAACCTTGGCCCTGGTAAACAATTTTCTGAAAGTGATTCTTCTGGTGTCCATTCCACAGTGAGTGGTTTTGTTTGGTCGAGTGTTGGTTTCTGGGTAGTTAGTTTAGGATGGGATGAACGGTTTTATAGTTAAGGGGGTTGGGGGTGGACACCACTGCCTTCCTCTCTCCTCAGGCCCATCAGACCAGTGGGAAGGGGTGAGCTCGCTGGTTGCTGGCAGCACTTTTCAGTCTGTATGGACTGTAGAAGGGGCTTTGGGTCAATCCATGATTCCCCAGTCCTGACCTCCCCTCTGCCAAAGTCTGCCCAACTAACTCATTAACTTTCCCAGGGGTTTTCCTTTTTTTTTTTTTTTCCATTTGATTTACCCAAGGGCTAGGCTTGCTCTTAGGGTGGGAAAGACTTTAAACAATTTGCATTTGAAAAGAGGAAGTGGAAAGAAGAAAAGAAAAACCAGGAGAGGCAAAGCCAGCTGTTTCCTACGAAGCTTTGACAGCTGCACAGCTGTTCACTGTCCTTTTGCCCCGGTGGAAACTGGTTTCCACCCTAGCCCTCTGTGCTGCTTTTGTGTCTCCCTGGCCTATCCAGATAGCTGTAACCTTGTCCCGTCATTTCTCTTAGAAGGTTAAGATTCTGAGCTGCATTATGTGAGCTCTGGGACAAGTGGGTCAGTTCTTCACTGTTACCTCCGCGGCTATCGTTTTCCTACAATAACAATAACCATCTATGGCACTGTACAAATACTACCTCCTCATTCCATCCTCACAGTTACTCAGTGAGGAAGAGTGTATTATTACCTTCATGTTACAGATGAAGAAAGTGGCACTTAGCCATGTGTCCAAGTCATCTGACTCCAAGGCCTGTTCTCTAGACCGAGGATTCCAAAATGTCTTCCTGTCAGTTGCATGCTTGTTAAGAACAGATGTCCAGGCAGCCAACTCAGAGATCTTGACTGAGCAAATGTGGAGTGGGGCCCCAATCTATTTTTAAGACACGTCTGTGGTGAAAGCTGGATTTAAATCTTCCCGGTGCTGCTCTACATCTTTATAGATGCTGCTTGGCACAGCCCAGGCGCATTTCTTAGCTCTGATTAATCACTCCTTCCTCTGGGTTCTCAGAGCACCCTGTTCTCACTGCTAGTACAACAGGAAACAAACACACTGTGTTAAAATTAGCTGGTGCTGTATCCGTCTCGCTGATGAGTTGGGAAGTTACTTGATTTCCAGGATCCTGTTTCTCTTTCACTTCCTCTTCCTGGATTGCTCTATCCATTGATCTTTACACAGCTTGGTTCTCCTTACTATTTGGGCCTCCACTTAAAAGTTCCCTCCTCAGAGAAACCTTTTCTGAGGACCTGCTGAATTAATTAAGAAGCCCATCACTCATTCACTGTCATGTCACCCGATTTCATGATGTAGCAAAAAGTACAGGGCTTCCCACAGTAGGTGCTCAATTAGAACCCAATTACCCAAAGGCAGATTAAGCACATTCTTAGGGCACCAGAAAAACAGAGGTACCAAACATTTTTTAAACAGGTTGGCATATAGTTTTTCATTTTTTTTAACTTTTATTTATTTTTGAGAGACAGAGTGAGAGTAGGGGGGAGGGGCAGAGACAGAGGGAGACACAAAATCCGAAGCAGGCTCCAGGCTCTGCGTTGTCAGCACAGAGCCCAACATGGGGCTTGAACTCATGAACTGTGAGATCGTGACTTGGGCTAAAGTCACACACTTAACTGACTGAGCCACCCGGGTGTCCCCCCCCTTTAAAAAAAAATTTTTTTTAACCATGGAAGGCATGTGAAAATAAAATTAGGATCTTGATGGCCTCCCTTCCACTTACATTATGACCAAGTATTATTTTTATATAGAGTTATATATTGATAATGGGCTTCAAAACATTTGGGGGCTTTGAGTCTCTAAAGCTTTTAATCTGGAATCTATGTTAATATGCCTATTAACATCTTTGCTTTCTAAAAACATTTTGAAAGCCAATTGGGCAGGTATTATTACCTAGTTCCATCTTGAAGTGGTAAAAAAAAATAAAAAGCACAATAAAGAGGAGACGGAGTCAGATTTCACAGGCTAAGGGCTGAGCAAGACTTCTCCCCCCACCCCCATTGCACACACCAATCACAGGTCCAGCTTGGTCATCTGTGCTTCTGACCTACTGGCTATAGACTGGATGTTCCAATGACCCCCTCTATGGGTTCCATTAATTAGCTAGAGCAGCTCATGGAACTGAGAGAAACATTTTACTTAGTAGATTACGAGCTTGTTCCAAAGGATATAATTCAGGAACAGACAGACAGAAGAGATATGATGAGGGAGCATGAAGCAAACTGGGAGCAAAGTGCAGGCAGGCTAACAGCAACCCCCCCCACCCTGCTCAAGCTGGGACATGTATAATATTCCTTGGACACTCCAGGTTACCAAGAATAGGAAAGGACAAAAAAACAAATGGTTAAACTGATAAGAGTCTCCACTAGTTTACCAGAAAAAGGCAATCCCATCATGGCCAAAAATCCAGGAACTCCCTACAGTCTTAATGTTAATGCTTTACTAGAGGGAACAACCTTAGCTTGACATTAGCTAGGCCTCCAGTAAGTCTTTAGCTTGTGAAAGTCTCCTTGGAAACTCCCTCTCACCCAACTCCATAAAACGGTCACTCCCACACTTACAGTGCAGCTCTTCCTGCCCATGGTTCCTGTCCCCATGCTTTAATAAAATCACCTTTTTGCACCAAAGATGTCTCCAAGAATTCATCCTTGACCGTGGGCTCCAGAACCCACAAACTCCCCATCACCCCAAAACTTCATCAAATGCATAGAGCAGAGTATGGGAGAAGAGTGTGGAGCTTCCAAGTCCAAATATACTCCCCTTCCAAATCTCCTTCACCAACCTGGAAGGTCTCTCACAACCCCATCCTTTGGGGATTTATGGAGGCTTCCTCACATAGGCACGATTGATTAAATCATTGGCCATTGGTGACTGAACTCAATTTCCAGACCCTCCCCACTCCTCAGAGGTCTGAAAATTCCAACCCTCTAATCACGTGGTTGGTTCCCCTGGCAACCAGCCCCCTCCTCAGGTTCAGTCCTAAAGCTACCTCATTAATATAACAAAAGACACCTTTGTCACTCTCAACACTAAGGACATTCCAAGGGTTGTAGGACCTCAGTTCCAGAAATGGGACTTAGACACAATGTATACAAGTATTCCCACTTTTTGAAAGTTTGAGTTAGGGCACTTCATTTTTGCGAAAGAGCTATGTACCTGAGTAGCTGTTTTTGCCAACAGAACACAATCTGAAGAGGACTTTCATAAAAGTGAAAATAGCGTATAGTGTTTGTTTTGCATGGAGCCATTACAGAGGCAGCATATGCTGAACAGTGAGAGGGGCACCTCCAGTTCCTTCCCCAGGAACCACATTCAGCATCTCAGCATGAAGCCACCACAGCTCTGAACAGTGTCTGTGAACATCTGTGCTTTCTCGAAATTTATTTTGTGCACCTGCTAACATGATATGTCCTAAGGTATCTGAAAAGCCTAAGAGAGGTTATTTTTGGGGTCTGGGGACAGTCAAAAAATTTTTCCATATAAATTTCGGCTTATAAAAGCTTTCATAGGAGAGTTCTACCTTCAGATAGTGGGGGAAACCTGCATTTCTTATAAATTACAATACTACACCAGTCAGCGAGGGCCCAAATGCCAAGGCGTCCACAATATAGAAAATAAGAAAATATGAGTTATGTACTTTAGTCCTATAAACTCTATAAAGGTGACTGAAACAGAGCTGCAGACTTCTGGAAACTGCTGCCTTCTAACTGGAAGAGGGTCTGTTAGAAGTGGAAACACTTGGTCTTTTCATTGACTCAGACATTATAATTAAAGTTTGACTCGACTGACATTCTTCCCTAGACTTGGGGACGACACATCACCTTTTCCTGCTCTGTCCAGTTTTTAAAGAAAGGTTTCTTACAAATGTGTTGTCCTTTATTGATATTCTCAATAAACTTTGGCAAGGATGTGGCTTGGAATGAAACTACTTCTTTTTCAGATATAAAGACAGACATAGGTCCTGTAAAATCTACAGAGAGAAGCAGTGTGAGGAGAGAAAAGCATGTCACTGTGATCTCTGAGGAGCTGTCCCTCTCCAGAACCTAAAGTGGGCCAGAAAACTGTTTCAACTCATCCTGATTCAAAAGGAGGATGAGATGCAGGGGGCAGAAGAGAAAAGGAAGTGAGGACCCTAAGAAGACCGTAAGGGTATTAAGGGGATGTGTTCCAAAAAGGACGCTTAGCAGAAATCAGACACGGCTCTCTCTTCCACACAAGGGAAGAACATTTATTAAATAATTTTGTGCTGCAGCCTCTATTAATTGCTTGCTAACATATTTTCCCACCTATCTCTTGATTCGGTTTTTGTAAAAGCAGATGAATCGATTTATCAATATACAGTGAATTTAGTTCAGTGCTTATAAATTTTGGTATCGCAGAATTATAGCTATTTTAGGATTCAGAAAATTAATCTTTTGCCTATGCAGGAATTCCGGAAAGGAGTTAGTTAATGCAGGCAAACTATTCGATTACTAGGCACCCTCTAGTGTTAACTGTAATTGGCTGGGTAGGTAGTAGCATGTTAATGAAATGGGTTGATCCAAAAGATAAAGTTGAGGATATGCAGAGAATAAAAATGAACCCAAAAATGTGTCTAACGGAATCGCCTACCTGAAAAGCAGGTCAGAATATCTTCATTCAAAATCCATTCTCGGGTGCCTGGGTAGCTCAGTCGGTTAAGCGGCCGACTTCGGCTCAGGTCATGATCTCGTGGTCCGTGAGTTCGAGCCCCGCGTCGGGCTCTGTGCTGACAGCTCGGAGCCTGGAGCCTGCTTCGGATTCTGTGTCTACCTCTCTCTGACCCTCCCCCGTTCATGCTCTGTCTCTCTCTGTCTCAAAAATAAATAAACGTTAAAAAAAAAATTAAAAAAAAACAACAACAAAAAAACCCAAAATCCATTCTCAAAGCCAGTATTGTGATAACACCAAAAGAGAGGCTGTAGTTACTTTCTGCTGGGAGCCTGGGTGGTCAAGGTTCTGTGCTGCTAGTTGCATAGGCAGGGTGCTTTCTGAGCAGTAAGAAGGAAAAATGTGACTGGCTTTAACACTGAGGATATTTTAATATATTACATGGATATAATAAATGACATACTATACGATGACTCCAGGGTCAGATAATTTAGTAGCTCATCCAGCTCATCAGGGATCCAGGCCCTTTCTGTCTTCTTGCTCCGCCTGCCTCAGATGTTAGCCTTGACCTCAGGTGTGTTCTCTACCACTTCGAGATGGATGCCCCATCTCCAGGCATCACCTCTTCACACAAAGATGTCTCACACCTGGAACAGGGAAAGAGAGCACTTACTTCCCTCCTGTATCTTTTGAAGAGATGAAGACTTTTCCAAAGGCCTTTCTCTCCTATCTCATTGGCAAGAACTGGGTCCCACATGCTCATTGCCGATCTAAATAATGACAAAGGCCATGGTTACCATGCTTGGCTCAGACCAATCCTGCTTTACACCCTTGTGGCTGGGCAGAAGCCCAGCCTCCCTTAAAGTTTATGGCCCGCTGGTTCCTGAAAATACTTGGGTTTCAATTGACAAGGGGAAAGAAGAAAATGGATGTACAACAGACCACTCCATAAAGAAGCAGTATATTTGGACACAGAGAAGGGATTGGAGCATTCTCAAAAAAAAAAAAAAAAAAAAAAAGGAACTCATTATTCACAAGTTCTTTCAAATATTGACATCAATGTTTTTGCCATTTCCACTTGGGCTTGGATATTTTTTCTGGATAGAAGTAAAATAAGTCTAATCTCTTTTGCTATGCCAACTGCCCAAGCATGGTATTGAAATACAGTTCTCATGTAACTCCTAAGCCTTTTCCTCCCCCAGCTAAATTCCTCCAGTCTCCTCAGCCATTTCTCATGGTTTCTAAATCCTTCACTATGTCTTCTCACTGCACATCCCTCATTTCTCCCCCAAAAGAAACTGAACTTTTAAGATCTAGCTTTGGAAAGCCCTTATATACTCCGTGATCTCTATTTTCTGTTCCCTCACTCTCCACCTCAAAGCTAACATTTATGGAACCCTATATGCCAGCCAGTGTGCCAAAGGGGTTACCTAGAATCTCACCAAATCATCGTCGGAACCCTATGGGACAGTTCTAATTCTATCTTAAGTTCATAAGTGACAAAATTGAGGCACAGAGAAATGAAGTAATTTGCTTACATCACACAGTGTATAAATGGTGAGGCCAGGATTCAAAATCAGACAATCAGACTTTGGAGTCTTGACTCATAAGCATCACACTCTACAGACTTATCTGCTCTTATCTGTATCCCCAGAACGCTCCTTGTCCAGTGCCTGACACATAGTAAACACAAATACTTGGTGAGTGAATGAGTGATTTGTGGTTCTTCTCTTGTATATAACACCATCTATTAATTTCTTCCTGAAAATACAATTCCCCACATTGAAAACAGTACAAGTGTTTTTGACCAGAAAAACTAAATGGTATATGTGGGAAATCAAATAATGCCTGCCAAAAGATGTATACATCCTAATCCCATAAATCTGTGAAAGTACTACTTTAAATGGCAAAAGAAATTTTACAGACATGATTAAGTTAAGGGTCTTCACATGGGGAGATTATCCAGGTGGGTCCAATGTCACAAGGTCCCTAGAAGAGGGAGGCAGAAGGGTCAGAGTCAGAACAGGAGATGGGTTGAGAGAAGCAGGGATCACAGTCAAAGAAATGTGAGGATCCTACACTGCAAGCCTTGAAAATGGTGGAAGAGCTGTAAGCCAAGGAGCGTGAGTGGCCTCTAGAAGCTGGAAAAGGCAGGGAAACAAATTCTGTCCGCCCCTCCTCTGGAAGGAACCCAGCCTTGCTCATGTTAATTTCAGACTTGTGATCTCCAGCTGTAAATATTTATCCCTCCTCCATCTCAAGAAGGTAACTAAGTTTTGGGGTTTGGCTCAGTGACTTTTCTGTTACAGGGTAAGAAACAAGTTAACAGATCTCTAGAACATCTCTGCTGGTGCTGCTTTTGTTTTCAAAAGACTGACAGGCAGAGATGTGGAATCCAATGTTGTCTTTTGTTCCAGTGGGGTGAAGGGTGAGCAGGCAGGCTGCTCTATGGAAAAGAAGCCTAAAACAAGTTTGGGAGATTTGCTCAAGACTGAGAAGTAAAAAAGCGAGCTGTGGGTCCTTAGGATATTATTCCAAGAGAGCCGCTCCAGGTGATGGGGGTGATAGGGTGACTCAGGGAATGCAGGTCTGGAGTAAGTGAAATAAACACTATGCAAGAGGGAAACACAAAGGAAATCAAGATGAATTACTAAAATATAACTCCAGGAAAGCAAACATTTTTGCCTGTTTCCCCACTGGCAAACTACTCCTAGCACCTGCAACAGTTCCTGGCAGATAGCAAGCAATGTGCATTTAATGACTGAATGTGGAGTGTGCTAATGACATGAAGGATGGAAGTTCAGGTGAGATGGAGAGAAAGAAGGACAGATCAAAGATAATTCTAAGGGTTTAAAAGTGGAAAGGTGGGAGAAAAGCATTATCAGTAATAAAAATGAGTAAGTGAAAAGAAAAAGCTGGTCAGGGTAGAAGACTTAAAATTTGGCTTTGGATTTGTTGACTCTGCTTTTTGTGCAATACTTTGCATACAGCAGGTGCTGATAAATACATGTGGAACTGAATGCTCAGTGAGCAGCAGGACGTACAAAGACTGAGAATTAAGAAAGTAGAGCTCGCAAGAGAAGACTCCCAAGTCCCTCTATGGAAATGGTGAGTGAATCCTTGAGAGATCTCAGATACAGAAAAAGCGTGGGGGGGGGGGGGCGGCGCTGAACAGCAAGGGATATGCACATTTTCTGAAATCATGTACAAATGAACTTATTACTCACCTCAGTTAAAGAAAACTTAGGGACAACCTCCAGGTATTTAGTATTGGAGTTTTATTGTTTTCGAGCGTACAGATTAACATTTTGTATGACAGATTCTCAGTGGCAGGACTCTTAACTCTAAAGGGCCCAGGAAAATTCAACTGTATTCAGCTTTTTAATCTATAGCCAGTAAAAAAGTTTTATCAATTATACAAAATTTTGTGGATCCAGAGTCTAGGACTTAGTTGACTTGGTTAAAATGCATTTATTTATCACTGATAAGCACAGAGACATAAAGTCCTGCCTATTCCCATCTCTCTCTTTAAGCAAAAACAAAATTGTTTCTCTTTAGTCCCTTAGGCAGAGATTCAGAACCCCTCAATTTTATGCGATAATACTAAATGATGATAGAGATTAAAGTTATTTGTATTTGTTAATTATTTGTTATTTGTTTTTTGTATTTACCACTTTTGAAGCACTGAAGAGAGCTGCTCAGATGGTCAGGATATCACCATGTGGTTAATATACTTGTAATAGTTAACAGTCATGTGCAGGATTTGGAAAAACTGCCAATATGGCACCTGAGTGCAAAAAAGTAAATTTGGAAGCTTACCAGAAGATTCAGTAAAAACGAAAATTGTAAACATTGTAAAATGAAAACTGATTCCTAGTCTAAACCATTAGGGAACAGTGGTCAGTTTCAATCCTTCATTTTACTTCTACTTCAGATGTTCATGGCGGTTCCTATCTCTACAGCTCTTTATTATTGGTATCAGTTCTCTTGTGTTCATAATGTCCTATAGTGTAATAAACTGTTCTGATGTGGAATAGAAATGAAGAATTGAAGTGTTGCATTTCCATGCTCCTGGGGAGCTGCCGCACATGTTTCCCTTGTGATGACCCTGATGCCTTTATGGTTAGTGCTTCTGCTAACGTAATTACATTAAAATGGGATCTATCCCAAAGTGAGCTCAGGTGTGAAAGTGAGCAGACTCAGCCAGGAGGAATGATGACTGGGGTCCTGAAGAAATATTTCCATAATCTACAGTCTGCACATCCCTGGAGAAGACATTCTGGTTTGGGGGAACAGGAACTGGAACAATGGGAACTGGAAATGTTGGCCATACCATTGCAGCCACCATCTTGATACCCGCATACAAAAAGCCAACTAAGGTTTCCCAGGATTCCCATTCAATTGACCAGGTTCTAAGTGTTTTTGTGAAACGTCATACTTTCATAACCGTCATTAATTCTCTCACATCCTTCATCTCTTGACTAGAAAGACACTATGTCATGGGTATGAAAAGAGAGCCTTGGAGTTTAACCTGGGTGCAAATTCTAGGTGTGACACGTACAAGTTCCGGTCCTTGGGCCAATTAGGTAATTTCACTGAGTCTTCAATTCATCATCTGGAAAATGGGGATAATGATATTCAGCTCACAGGGCTGCTGTGTGTGGTAAACAATATAACCTATAAAATCACCTAGCATCTGGCAGGAGTACAATTAATATGAGCTCACATTTGAGTGTATCGAGTGGCCTCCACCTTGCCTTCTTTTCCGCCATTTCACACTTGGTGCCTCTCTATCTCCAGGTGTAATGACAGGAAGTTGGGAGAGGTTCCTATGTGGTTCCATAGGCAGTGGTTCCTAGTGGACTCTCCAGAAGCAACTTTGTATCCCAGCAGTATCTCTCTGCTTGACAAGTCACTGTCTTATAATATCCTTTGGTGATGTGGCCATCCCCTGTAAGTCTGGGAGTAGATGAGTTTCTTTAATGCTGAGGTTAAGAATAACAGAAACCAAAATAACTGTCACTATCAAGATTTTGATGAAAATGGCACACAATCACCCCTGTATATCAAAGCTTTTGTCATTACTTCTCAGAAAAACCACTGCGCCCCGCCCCAGGCTCCCCAAGAAGTAAAGCTCAATTTGTTATGTCTCTAAGAGACTGCATGCAAAAATTCCTAAATTGTAAAATGTTTTGAAAATTCTCGCTTTTTTCAGTTAAAAATAGTGAAAATCAAACATTCTGAACTGTATAATTTAGAAAGAAAAGTCCTCCATGAATGTACCCTCTAGATGCAGCTGACATTCACAGCTTGTGTGTATTCCTCTAGATACTGTGTGTACTAACATCGGCTGTATTATAACTATCATTATTTCTATTTAAAAAAAATATTAAACAACATCAGAATCCTACTGGGCAATCTGTTTTGTAATATGATGTTTAAATTTAATGGTATCTTGGACATTATTCCAAGTCATTAGATAGAAGACTAGTTCATTCTTTTAGTGACAACATAAAATTCTATGGTATACGTGTACCCTACAATTCCAGTCCCTTACTAAAGGCTATTTGAGTCATTCCAGGGTCTCCATTTATAAGCAACATCTAATAGTCAATTCTTTTTTTTTTTTTTTAATTTTTTTTAACGTTTTATTTATTTTTGAGACAGAGAGAGACAGAGCATGAACAGGGGAGGGGCAGAGAGAGAGAGGGAGACAGAGAATCGGAAGCAGGCTCCAGGCTCTGAGCCATCAGCCCAGAGCCCGACCCGGGGCTCAAACTCATGGACCGCGAGATCGTGACCTGAGCTGAAGTCGGACACTTAACCGACTGAGCCACCCAGGCGCCCCTAATAGGCAATTCTTATACACAACTTTATATAACTGTGCAAGGATATCTGTAACAGAAGTTTCTCTTGGTGGGATTTCTGTATTAGAGTATATAAATGTTTAAAATTACAAGTGTTTATGCTAAAATATCCTCCAAAAAGGGGTCACCGATTTGTACTCCCACCAATAGCACAGGAAAGTGCCTGTAACTCCACCCTGTTTTAATACTCATAATTTTTACCAATAAGTGCAAATTATACCTAAGTTTAAATTCAAACAGTGAAGTCAAGACTCCCCAAAATTTACTAGAATGTAAGCTGCATAGGAACAGGAATTCGTACGTTTCCTTTACTGCTCTACACCTGCTTAGCTTAGTGCCTGGCGCATAGGAGACACATTTTGTTTAATGAATATATGTTTTATTTTTCCCTTCAGAGTGCTGCTTGTCCTTGTAGTTGCCTATTTTTCTATTAAATTCTTGGGTTTTTTTCCCCCATGAGTTCTTGGTAAAATAAGAAAATTAACCATTCTCTATGTGTTGCAAATATTTTTACTCAGATTGTGTTTTTATTTCTCAATATATCTTGCCACTCAGAAGGTCTACATTTTAATGAAATCACACGTATGAACCTTTTTTTTTTCATGCTTCCGATATGCCTAGTTTTTTTTTTTCCCCACTGCAAAATAAAAACACGATTCCATAGGTTTTCATCTTGTCCCTTCAATGTGGCTGTGAGGGTTTTATTTTATTTTGTTTTCACCTGATGCTTCTATTTAGTCTCTAGTGATTAGGTAAAAATGTATTGCATAGAATATAGAGTGTACACAGGCAGGGAGTCACCAAGGTAGAGAGTTCCAATTTGTGCCTAAACACTGATGCATTTTTATTTCAGGATTTTAATCTCTCTTTCCACACGCGTGATAACTTTGTTAGCATCTTTAAAAAAAATTACAAATGTTATTTATGTACATTGTAAAAAGTTCAAATTATCAGAAATATTTAGAATCAAAAGCAAAAACCTTCCTTTACTTTCTCTCTCTGCCTCTATAATTCCATTCTCTAGATGAAATCTCTGTCAACACTCCCTACGGATTCACAAATACACACATATGAGTGGTTCTTTCTCTGCTTGATATTAATAAATAACTGCATCTATGATATGCTACACATATATTCAGTATGTTTTTGTAATGCCCCGATTTCGAATCCGAGAGACCACCAAGGAACCAATACCGATGCAAAGGCATGAGGGTTTATTTGCAAGCTGGAGCTTGGGCCCAAGTATACCCGACACAGCGGAGCAGGGATTTGGACCCCTAGGTTAAGAGGCATAGCAGTTTTATAGGGGCCAGTGGCCAATGAGATTGTAACACACACAGAAAGTTGCATAGTCATGTCAGTCCACACGCAGGTGGCCAATTGAATTACAATTTACCCTATAGTAACTGTTTGAACTAGCCTATCACTCTGGTCAGAATTGGCGCGCAAGTTTGGTGGGCAAAAGGCGGGGTTTACATTCTTTGGCGGTTAGGGGTTCCGCATTCCTATATGAGCCGGTTTCCAGTAAGGGTGTGCTCAGCAGCTTGACTAGGGTAGGGGAGTGTCTTAAGCAATAAGTAGGTCATGTGGGGGTTACACATGAGATGGTGGGTGTAGCACAAAATGGAGTTAGTCTTGCTCTGCTTGTCCAGAGGTAGGGGATTTTTGTTAAATTCCTTGGGTCCCACAGTTTTCGGAATGTAGAACTTCTAAAGCCAACGTACTGTAGCCGTTATCCCGTTAGCAAACTGAATCCGTATATACATTTATAATAGCTTTGCAATGGCTGCCTTCATTATTAGGAGATACCACAGTCTAATTAGTCACTCTATTTATTCTTGGGCACTGTTTTCCTGTTTTTAAACATTATAAACAATGCTGCCGTGACCATCCCTAGTCATATTTTTGTATTTGTATGTGATCATTTCTACAGATGGAGTCCTAAAAACATGGAATTGCTGCTTTGAAGGTGACATACATTCATAGCAAATTGAAGTTTGGGAAATGTAGAGAAGACTATGTGCCATTCACAGCGCACTGTGATGACTCCAGCTGGCACTCTGTTTCAGGAGTGCTATCGAAACTAGTTGTTGTTGTTGTTCATTTGTTTGTTTCAAGTGTGAATTTCGGAACATGAAAATAGAAAATACAAAACTATTTGTAGTTTCATGTATGCTTTGCCCAGCGATTCCCCTTTTCAGGATCCATCCAGTAAAAACATTCTCATGAAGCGAAATAGCAGTAGGTTCCGCTCTGTAAACCAGCTGAGAGACAAAGGGGTTAGCTAAAGATGTTAATTAGTGGGCTGAGTGCCCCCAAGGAAAGTTACCTATAATACTTTGACAGAATTATCAGTCATGCGACTGGAGTAGAAGTTAGGAGAGCATCTCCACAGATAGGTGGGGAGGATGGGACATCTCCCTCCTGTCTTGGGAGCAGGGCCCAGCAGCTAGGACAGTGGCCCAGGCTTCTAACACTTCTAACATATAATTAAGAGCTCTGAGCAAGTTGCTTGGAGATGCAGTAGTTTTGCCGACTGAGCCCACCCACCTGCGGGAGGCGCCTTACCAGGGTTTGTTCTGGGTGCTACTCAGTAACCAGAATGGCTGCCTCTTCTGGACCAGGATAAGTAGGAGTCAACTAAGAGATCAGTGTCTTTCCCCACCCTTTCCTCTTTCCTGCTCCTCTTTCCGACTTTGCTTGGCTTGAGGCCAAACTGTCTTCTAAGGAAGACAGTTATGGAACTTTAATTAGGGTTTTGAAATTCAAAACCATAACAACCTTGTAAATTTGATAGCAATCACCAAATTGCCTTCTAAAGAGGAAGTTCTACTTCATCCTTCTTTGAATAGTTTCCTTGACACCTTGATGAAACTCATTAAGCTCATTAACCTTACTTGTTGCCAATCTGATTTCTCCTTATTGTCTACATTTTCATAAACATTGTTATAAAAAGACACTAAAATCTTTGCACCTGTTTGTGGACTATTTGTATTTCTTCTATGAATTGCTTGCTTATGACCTGTGTCCTATGTTTAAATGGGTTGTCTTTTCCTCATAGATCCATAGCAATTCTTGATATATTCTGAATATTAACCCATTTCATAATACTGTAACTGCCATTATGCCATTAACTGTAACTTAATTATGGCTTTCACCAGATATTTTATATGTTCGTGTGTTTAGAACATGATGAAACCTAGTTCCACTCTCCCACCTCCCCTCATTCTCCAGTTTGTGGAAGGAGAGTAAATGCAGTTCCTGAGACTGGGCTACTCAGAACTCTGAAACCTTGCGGGGACTAGCAGAGTAAGGAGACATTGCTGTTTAGGAAGTTGCAAATAAGCCTCTGATAGACCCGCATTCCTTTTCCAAGCACTCACTATACGGGGGAAATCAACACAATGGTTATTTACATAAACAAACATAGGGCTGAGATCCTGCTCTGAAATGGGCATGTTGCAGAAGTTAAGGCACTGCTTAGGAGAACTAAACTGCCTTTTGCTGAAGTAACAGTTTTCCCACGCTGTAGGCAGTCGGCTCTAAGTTAGGATTTAGACTGCCTACTCCCTGTGGCTTACTCATTTTGAGATGCACATGTTCTTTAAATAACTGCTTACAGTAGATAAAACCCCAAGACAGCCAGGAGAGGCTGGCAGGATCTTCATTTAGAGTGGGAGGAGGCACAATTGTATGTAAAAAAAAAAGTTTAGTTTGGTCAAAATCGGTCTTGAGCCAGATTACTGTTTAGATCTGGACAACCTAAGTCTTGAGAAATGTTAGAAAAAAGAATTTTTCTTTTTATTATTAATGTATAAGGCGATATTGTTAAAAAAATGGCCTCTTGTCACTTGAGGCGACTGTTCTGCTAAGGTGACTGTTCTGCTGAGGGCACAGCATTTTGAGTAGGTCTCCCCTATATGAAGTAGACAGTCCTACACCAATCATGCTCAAAAAGCCTGTTCTTGGGACAGGACATGAGGAACATGAGGATTTGGAAGGCAGGACTTATACTGGGATTGAGGAAGATGTCCTAGTGTCTTTAACCTTACTCTCTACATGGTACTGAATGGCACCCCAGGGTAGTGTGGGGAACCTGGCTTGAACTTGTCCCTAGGGTCACAGAGGCCATATCCTATGAAACAGTGTGATTTTAATTCAGAGACTGCGTCATCCATAAAAACCTAGCAAATGGCCAGCCTTGTATGTGCGCTGCCTAAAAATTCTGATTTTGGTGGCCATTCATTTGAATCACAGCTCCAATGTAGGCACTATGACATTGGGCACATTGCTTAACCTCCCAACTCTGTTTCTAAGATGAGATTATTCTGGCTTACAGGATGGATGGGAGGAACATAGATGATACATAGGCAGTAACTGACTCATAGTGGGCAGTGACTGGTAGTTAATATTCTTGTTTCCTGACCTGATGGTTTTTGCGCCAAGCAACGTGCCAAGAATTCTTTAGATCATCATCTATTTGAATCCTAACAAGCCCTGAAGATAGGTTGTATTATACCACTTTTACAGGAAACAAAAAGGAAGCACACTGACGTGAAGCCACTTGCTTAAGGTAACAAGGCATGACAGTGGAAGAGGTGGAATTTGAACTAGGTTAGGGTGACCTCTGCCTTCTTGGCCACTACTACAAAGCAGCACAAAGGCCACCTAGGAATAGCAGATGGCCTCTCCCCTGAACACATGACTTTGCAGATCCCCAAATCCTAAAAAGGGCAGAGTGGATGAAGCGTAACACTGGCGTAATTCTGAAGATCATGAACAAGAGAAGGGTAGTATGGAATTCAGGAGAAACTAGAAGAGCAAAGCAACCTCAAGGAAAACTGACCCACACGGGCAAATTCCCTAAACATCATTCACTACTCTGATGTCTCAGGAGCGACCTTTAAAATTACACAATTTGTGTGGCCCTCTTCCAAGGCAATCCACAGACAGGGAAAGAGCTAGGAATGTTCTGAACACACTCCCGTTTTTTGGATTGGTAAATCTGGGAAAATAACAAGTGCTGCCTCCTAGGGCTGTTGTTAAACTTAACACAAATACCAGAAGGTCCATCACAGAGGAAAGGCTTTGTTTCAGTGCGGTGACACATTGCCGCTGTGAATTATACCCAAGTCTGTGGCTCTTTGGGGTCATTTGACGGCATGTGATTACGATGCTTAGTATGCAAAGGCTGGAGCTATTAACTGAATGTTGCTAGACAATGAATTATTTCACAAACACTGAAATATAAAATGTATTCAGAGCCATCCAAGTATGAGGACATTATTAACAATGCTTTTCTCGAGAGAGCTACTTTAACAAGAAAAGAAAATGCACATCCCACCTTCGTTCTTCCCCCTAAAGTAACATCTCCAAAAGACAAAAAGCACCAACACATTTGTCCTTGAAAGGCAGAGCCCGGGAATTCTGGAGATCTGAACACCCCTCCCTTTCTGCTAGGGACAAGCCGCCTGCCTCGCCTAGTGTCACAGAAGTCCCCGGTGCGCCAAGCAGATGTGTTTACTCCAGCCGCCCGCCAGCCCGGCGGGGAAGGGGAGTACCCTGGCCGCCCCTCACTTTCGTCCCGGCAGCTCTCCAAACAACACCAGGGCGGGATGGGAGTGTCTTCTTGGCTGTGGAACCTGATCCTACCTTGTCCTGAAGCCACCCGCTGCTTTACCCGGGCCCTCCCGTCGTGGTGATTTTCCGTCCCTGACGCCCGGCAAGGGCGCGCGGCTGGTGTCCGCCCAGCCCGAAAGGTAGGGGCTCGGCTGCTTTCCTGCCTCCCTGCTCCGGGGGGCGCGGAGCCCCCACAGCCTCGCTCTGCCAGTGCACCTTCCTCCGTGGACTCGGGGGCGGCCGTGGTCACCGCGCGTCTGGCGCCAGCAGACGAGCAGGAGGAGCGACCCCGCGGCTCCGGAGGCGCTCGGCGCAGTCGCCTGGGATCCGGACCCCAGCGCGGAGGGCAGCGCGCGGCCGGGCGCCTCGGACTCCGCTCGGCGCCGCGCCTTCCCCAGCTCCCCCGCCTGGTCCGCGGACGAGGAATCGTGCCGGCGCTGCCCCTGACCCGGGCCACCTTCCTCCGGTTTCCGCCGGCCGCGGGCTTCGGCGGCCCGATGCTGCAGGCGCCGCGGGAGAGGCAGCGGCCGGCTGGAGCGAGCGGCGGCGGGCGGCCGGAGAGCCGCAGGCCTCCCGCCGCAGAGTCCCGCACGCCTCTGCAGTCTTCGCGCCTGGGCCTCGGCGGGTAACTCTCCCGCCGGCTTCCCTGCGGGTTTGCATTGCCGGGGCGAGGGAGGTTGGGTGGGGGGCGCGGGGAGACCGAGCTCCTGACCCTGATCCGGGCGGCCTGGGGTCTGTGCGGCCCCAGGGGCTGAGCGTCGGGGGGGCGGGGGGCACGCTGAACCGACAGCCCCTGCATGCGCCCTGCGGACCCCAGAGCGTTGCGTGCTCTTGACCCCCGGGTTTAGGGGGTGGGGGTACCGGCCCGGTAGTGGAGCCGTGGGGCGCTCGGACCCCCAGGGCGGGAGGAGGTGTGCTGCGAGGGTAGAGGACCTGCTTTGGGACCCTCTTTCCTGTGATCTCAGGAGAGCTTAGGCACTCGAGTGTGACCAGGGTGGGGGCTCTTTGCTTGTTGTTTTTTGTTTTTGTTTTTGTTTTTGTAAAAGGGAAGGGCCTGTAACGAACAGGAGGGACTAGAGGTCTGGAAGGTTCTGGTCTTTCAGAAAAATTTCCAAGAAGACCCTCCTTCCCGCCACGGTAGAACTAGACCTAACAAAACAGGCACCGAGGCAGTCTGGGGAAAAGAGCGGCGGTGAGAAAATTGCAGTGTTTGGCCGCCGTTAGTTTTAAAGATTAAAAAAAGAAGAGATTTGTCATTTTGAAGCCGCTTGCTCTAGAGTTTCCTGGAGATCTCAGCCTCTGTCTTGTGTGCTGTTATTTTGGCTTGAAAGAACATCTAGAAACGATTTTCAGAAGCTGAAACCCCAGACACCTTATAGGATCTTAAGCAGAAGGGGTGGGGAGGGGGAGTGCTTGCTGTTAGAAAGGTACTATTTAAAAACTGCATGTGAGAGTGGGGATAGGAATGACATCGTGGATGCCATCAGAAGCCACATTAACCGCAGGTTCTAACTCAAAAAAGTCACATGCATCTGAGTACTATGATGGTGGAGAGTTAAGGACACTGCAGGCCAGTCAGAAGCTTCTTTTCCCCTTTGGCTCTTCTCCCCGTTTTCACGTGGATGTTCAGGTTTCTGATGGCTGTCTGTTTTTATCTATGCTAGCATGGATATTGGACTTTCCGGTCTTCAAACTTACTCTCCTAGCCACAGAAGATGACCCTTTTAGTTTACCGCGAGATATTAAGTGTTTGGGAAGATCCGGTTGGCTGCCAGGTTAGTTTCCTTTTGAAAGCACACCGATTTGACATTTGGAAACTGGTTTGTGTTGCTTCCTTTTCTTCTCACCCAGGACAGCTTTTCACATTCAAATCTGCAGAAGAGACAGATTGTTTTGTAGTCCCATGTCTGAATAAGGCCAGTTGCCTCAGAGACACTTCAGATAATGGCAACTTTGGTTTATGAGAACTTTTTCAGAAACTGATTACGTTAACCCTGATCTGGCTTCATAAGCGTCCTTAATAGTTCATGTGGAGGGGGAGAGGAGATGTTCATTTCTTGCTCAGTGGGGCTTCCCTGGAGCAATATTTTTACCATAATCCCTGAATGTCACAGTCCCAGAGTGCATGCCTCCGGATAATGGGGCAATAAAATGAGACCATGTTGCAGTGCATTTGTTGGAGATATTTCCCAATGATTTACCCCAAATCAATAAAAATCTTTGAGGCCCAGAAAGGGATGGACAGTATTGGCACAATACCATTGAAAGACTTACTGTTAAAAACAAACAAACAAACTCCAAAATGTAAGTCTGTCTTTTGTGAAAACTTTAATTCTCAAGTTATCCAGAGGGAAGTGACAGCTGTTTTCTTCTGTTGGAGATATTTCTGTGTTCCACATCATGTGGAATATTCTAGGAGAGAGGTAAAGTAGCGGCGCATTTCCCATATTTCTCTGATACATCTCCTTTGCTACCCATGCAGATTACCAGTTGGCTTCCATGGGTTTTACGATTCCATCCAGGGTTGGGGGCCAGATATCTGTTTGATATGCATTCTAGGTAATGCTTATCAAGGAGGTGAGAAAAGCACAAAACTCATGTGGCATCCACTAGGATCCCCCGTGTGTTCACATGTGTTTTTTTATTAGATCTTCCCACCAACTCTATGAGACAGGAATATTTAGCCCCGTTTTATAGTTAAAAAAAAACTAAGATTGCTCTAGCTTAAAGGATTTAGAATGGATCACACGGAGGTCTGCTTAACCTCTGCTTTACGCCATCCCAGGAAGCCTCCATAGTATACATTCCTCACAAATTCTTCCATTTTTTATACATATTGTTCACCTTTGCCTTGCACACTCAAGTTATATATCCCCTGTTCTGAATATACTTCCTTAATTACCCCCAGGCTGGGCTTCTTGAACAGGTGGTCTGAGTACTTTATCTGCCTTTCCTTCTGAGAGCTTCAGACTTTCCTCAATTAGGTATCTTCTGTCTTCTCTGCATCTTTGACGGGTCACTTTGGTGTGCTGTGTCTGGCCAAATTCAGGAGGATATGTTATCTCTAATGGATTGTGCTCCAAAAATTCTTTTCATTCTGAATATATTTTCATTGAAGTTCCTACTCAGCCTTCTCTCCTGGAAGGAGTCCTCCCAGGGCTACATCCATCCCCACTTTCACAGTTGAAAGTAACCTCTCCTATTTATCGTGACTACAATGGATAACAGTACGTGTCAGAATTTCCAGGTGAACCCTTTAAGGGTTAAAAGTAAATTAACTTGTTACCACACTGTATGTGAATTATACTTCAATAAAGATGTATTTGATTGGGAGTCAGCTTGATGTAAGGCAGACAATGGATGCATTGGATATTATGGCATGTCAGGAGGAAACTGTATTTCTGGTTCTATGTTAGGATGTCAGAAGTACTGTTTCCTCAGCATGGTGAGGTAGCAGGAGTTCTTTCTGCTGATGGTGATTCGCCAGCACCAAACAAGCAGTAGGGCCTTAGGCTTGGTCAGGAACTTGGCTACCATACAGCCAGGCTAAGAAGGGGTGAGATTCTAGGGGTGAGTTTATGAGGATAAAACAAAGTAAGGAACAGTAGGACATGGGTCTCTTTCCCATGTCCATATTTCTTTTTCATGGAGACTTTTTGTCATCCAAGGGGGAATGGCCAGCTTCCCATTTGCTGTCACAGCCTTCTGCATCGACCAGGGAAGGGCTTTCCTTTTCTTGGGAGAGAGAGAAAGGAAAGCACCCAACCCTTAGGAAATTTGTTTTTGTTTTTGTTTTTGTTTTTTATCATAAACACTGAAAAGCCAAGTGAAAAGGTGCTCTTCTTCCCCATTCTCTCTTTTTGCCCTTATACCTAAGACACAGTGTGCCTAGTAGCGTGTGATGCTGGTCTTTGAAGGATTCTTTAAATCTGGAGCTATCTTTATCTGGTTGGGAATGGAAAGATCTGTAGGAGATGAGAATAGGGCCTCCAGAGGAGAACAGGCAAGGAAGCTGGAGATTCTTGAAAGGGAAGCAGCGTTACCTCCACCTTCCACAGGTTGTGGAAGCAGGTCCGGAATTGGTTGGTTGTGGGTTATGGTCACTGTGGTAGAAGGTCGAGGTGACAAGGGAGCAGAGAGTGGTTTTGCAGTGGATCTTGGGTGACCTTCTGCACAGTCATCCATAAGGTGGGACTTGAGATTTAACTAATATTTACAGAGTATCCACTACATAATAGGAGATGCTCTAGGTGCTGGTGGTGGGAGTAGGGCACCCAGTGTTGAACAAGATAGAGCCCTTGCTCTTAGAGACCTTATGTTTCTGTGGGAAATGGAGTCAATAAACAAGGTACAAATAAATGAAAAAACATGTTTCAGATACAAGCCAGTGCACCTCAGGGTTTGCTAGAGAGAAAGCTTCTTTAGAGCAATTGGAGCTTCTCTGAGGAAGTAGTTTTTGAACTGAGACCTGAATGATGAGAAGCGGCCATCAAGTGAAGAGCAGAAGGAAAAGCATTCTAAAAAGAGGGAACAGCATCTGCAAAGGCCCTGAGGCATGAATGGATTTGGGGTGTTTGGAGAACTTGTAGAAGCAGAGGAGTAAAAAGGGGGAGTTTGGGAGAGATGCAGTCAGGAAGGTGGGAGGCAGTTTATGTGAAGCCTTCAAGTCTTGGAAGGGAACTTGAATTGTGTTTTAATTAGAATGGGATGCCACCAGAGATTTTTAATTAGAGATTAAGTCAGTCTTCACCCAATGGGCATGGCCTTTCCTGTTTGTGTCTCTTACTCCCTCTCCCCCCGCCCCCACACACACAGACTTGCACATGTACATTCACCCTCAGCCAGCTTTACTTCCCTCTCTTAATTGGCCATCACTGATTTCTCCTTCCTTGCCCCATGCCAGGGCACAGGCATCCACCCGGAGAATCAAGGTTCAAAGGACCCTGGACCCCGTTCCTTTTATACTCTGAGATAAATCCATACACTCACTTAGTTTCACCTTTATGCATAAGACTGTCCATCACTAGTTCTGATTTCTCAACCTCTCTGCAGACTGAACCTCTAATTATCTCTAAGACGTCCCTGGGTTGGCTGGTGATGTCTGAAACTAGATACTGAAAATTAACTTAATTAAGCAAATGAATTGCAATTGATATCTTATGTAAGACAATGATTGTCACAAGAGACAAAAATTTAAGTAACCCAGAAACCCTTGCCTTTTCCTGAATATCTGCTCCTTCTCTCCCAGACTGACATCTACACAGTCTGTTATAGGAGGTTTATGTTCTCTCTTTAGAGTATAGTTTCAGTGGAAATGTGCATGATTCTTGTAGTATTTGTCATGGGAATGTACTAATGTGTGAGAGATTTCATTTCTATTGGTCTCTGTAGATGATCTCAGAGTAGTAGTTAAATCATGAAGGTTTATGTCCAAGCTGATGTCTCTCAGTAGCATTGGTTTATAAGAAATGAACAGAAGTTTCCAGCATTTTATCGATTATGCTTTGACTCTAGGATAGCTCCTCATTACCAGTATGTTACCCTCTGGGGAAGCTTGGTACACTCCCTAGAGAGAAAATTGTTTTTAAGATTCTTTACCTAGATGCCCGATTTGTTTATTAACTCACATACTTAATGTCACTAATGTACATCACTTGAACAACTCACTTTTAGCTTTTTGTGTCTGTTTTTTTGTTTTTTTAAATCTGGTTGATGGCATAAAATCCGGAATACCTTTCTGTTTGAGAGGGCAGTGATTACATCTTGTCTTGTTCACCCCTGTGTCCTCTGTACCTGGTGCAGTGTCCAGAACATTACGGATAGAACAAACATTTGCCAAGTGACTCAATCAGTGTCCGTGGATTAACCCACAGTGTTAATGTATTAGCTCAGTTGTAACATCTTTATGACTATTAGGATTCATCTTTGTAACTATTATCAACTTGTTATTTCGAAAACTTTACCCATTGGAGAAGACAGGTGAAAGATGAATTCATCGCTGTGGATTTGCAGATATTAATTAAAACTCTTTTGGCTTTGAAAAGTTTGAAAACTCTTTGAAAATATTTTAGTGTACTTGTGTTGACAAGAAAGAGACCAGTATGTAAATGTCATCAGAAGGATATTTTCCAATTTGTTTCATGTACAGTAAACTTTCTAGGCCAAACGTGGGGCTTGAACTCATGACCCCAAGAGGAAGAGTCCTATGTTCAACCAACTGAGCCAGCCAGGTGCTCCAGTAAGTCTTCAGTACAGTTTCATAATTCATAATTATGTTGATTTGAGTTGAGTTTGGTTTGTGGTCATACTACTGGGGAAGTAAATGTGTGTGCCAAAGATGTGAATAACAAAGCTATTTCCCTCTATAATAGTACATTTTTATATCCACGGTTTTAGGCACTTTAGTAGGTAGAGATATGCACTCATTGCTGAAGTTCCAACACTTATTATATCTTCCTTAGATTCCTATTAGCTATCATTTAGCGTAGTATGAGACACGAACAAATGCTCTGGGGGATGAAAAGTTCTCCTTGTCAGGATTGCCAGAGCTAGGAGGAATGGGAACAAGAGCCTGGCTGGCGAGAACTGAGAGATGGGGTGCAAGAGAGGGGCTGACTGGGGGTTCCTGCTGAGGCTCATAGTGACAAAGTTTCTCACAAAGAATAATGTCTTCAGAGGGCATCCTCTTGGTTAATAGAGATACTCTATATTCATATTTAAAAAATTCTAAATATTTAGGGGTGCCTGGTGGTTCAGTCAGTTGAGTATCTGATTTTGGCTCAGGTTATGATCTCACAGTTCATGAGATCGAGCCTGGTGTTGGGCTTTGCACTGACAGCATGGAGTCTGCTTGGCATTCTCTTTCTCTGTCTCTGCCCCTCTGCCCCTCTCCCCAACTCATGCTCTCTCTCTCTCTCTCTCTCTCAAAATAAATATAAAAACATTAAAAAAATAAATAATAAAAATAAAAATTCTAAATATTTAGAGGCTCTGCCTTTTAGATTTTTTTTTCTGGCCCACAAACACATGATGCTATATAAACACAGCCTTCTTGTTTTTTAGCTCTTTCTAAGGAGTGCTTTCCCCTGACCCCATCAGATTTCAGTCCTCAGAGAAGTTATCAGTCCTTTGTTTCTGACAGTTGGTGGAATTTTCTTCATAGGAAATATTCTATCACAAATATTTAGGCTGGCACCACAGAAGGTGCCGCTTTTGTTAAAAATAAAAATTTTTAAAGATGAACTAGGGGTGCCTGGGTTGCTCAGTCAGGCAAGCATCAGACTCTTGGTTTTGGTTCAGGTCTTGATCTCACAGTTCTCGAGTTCGAGAACCACATCGGGCTCTGTGCTGATAGTGCAGAGCCTGCTTGAGAGTCTCTCTCTCTCTTTCTCTCTCTGCGCCTCCCCCATGCTCGCTCGCTCTCTCTCAAAAATAAACATTTAAAAAATAATAATACCATAAACATATAATATATGAAACAAAATAGATGCTTTTATTAAAATCTTGTACAACCCTTTTGTATGTAAGATTCCTAGAGTTGGAGGAGGCAAAGATAAGGGAATGTGTACACTTTCTATGTTTAACATAGGGCCAAAGAAAGTAGAGATTTAAAAAAAAAAAATTCCCTGACTTCTTTATGGATAATTTGTAGCTGCACTTACCAGTTGAAAATAGACCAGTTGCATTTAGATAAGAGCAATGAGATGATAATCAAGGCATTCAACTAGGGCATAAGAGGGTGTTCAACTGCTTTTTAGCAACAGAAATTAAATTAATTTATAACTTTATTTAATTGATATACTGTGAAATTTAAGAGAACTTTCTGTTGAAAATATAAATAATCTGTGAGATAAACGACACTTCTTTCAAATTACTTTTGGTATTTGGAGCCAATGTTTTAGATAAATGTCAAAATAAGTTAGCTAATTATTCTTGTTTGATTCCAGCTATGCTGCAGATAAATTCAATATAATTGGATATTTTGATAAGCAGGACATTAAGAGAGAAGAATGCTTTCTGGTCATGAAGTACCTGGTTATGCTTTCCAGGCACTAACTTTTTTGGAGGACAAATCTAGGCTACCAATTAAAAAAATGTGTTTGGGGAGCCTGGGTGGCTCAGTCAGTTAAGCTTGTGACTCTTGATTTCAGCTCAGGTCATGATCTCACAGTTTGTGAGATTGAGCCCTGTGTCTGCTCTGCTTCACTGATGGCCCAGGGCCTGCTTGGGCTTCTCTCTCTCCCTCTCTCTCTGTCCCTCCCCAGCTGGCACACTCTCTCTGTCTCTCTCAAAATAAATAAAACATCGAAAAAAAAAAAAAAAAAAGAAAAAAATTTAAAAATGTTTTTACAGATTTGGTAGGGGTCTTCCACTTTAACCGTGAAATGGTATAATTATATCCTTTTTTTTAAATTGAGTTATGACAAATTTATTATCATGAAGTAGAACAAGTGTAGCCAGCCATCTCAAAAAATGCCCCAACTACTGCTTCTCAATGCAGAAAGAGTAAAACTACATACTTTTTTCACATAAAAATCCCATCTCTGTCCCCTAAAATTCCCCTAGTTTCGTTCATTAAAAGGGGATTAGGAAAAAAAAAACAAAAAACTTAAAGAGTACTTTACAGCAGCATTCAGCTTTCCTATGAAATACTCAGCATCTTAAATATTATGTACATTTCTTTTTTTTTTAATTTTTTAAAAAAGTTTATTTATTTTGAGAGAGAGACAGAAAGAATGAACAGGGGAGGGGCAGAGGGAGGAGAAAGAATCCCAAGCAGGCTCCGAACTGTCAGCACAGAGCCTGATGTGGGGCTCGAACTCACAAATGGGTGAGATCATGACCTGAGCCAAAAGCAAGCATAACTGGCTGAACCACCCAGGTGCCCCTCTTTGTTTCTTTTAGTAAGCAACAAGGGTTCAATAGATGTGTGTCAATGAGGACTTCCCCAAAACGGCCTTTAAAGATAATCCTACAACATATTTTCTGGCTCTTCCAGTGTGTGAGATCTGAGAAGGAAAAATCTGGCATTCTGTTAGAGCCAGAGGCCATCTCTGTGTCTGAGCCATCATCTGACTGGTTACTATAACAAGGAGACTGAGCAGGGGAGGCACTTGAGGTGCCTGTGAACATCAGAACTGTGACATTTAATTCCTTGTGTAGTTTATTGATCTGGTTGCTTTTTATCCTGTTGCCAGATAGAGTTTTCACTTTCTTTGGTTTCAATGTAGTCTTCAGACTGGGTCCTGCCCTTGCGTCTACCACATGATTCCAGGGTTTTTTGGGTTTTTTTTTTTTTTTTTTTTTTTGATCCTGTTGGCAGTTTCTTCCATCTTTTCACAAGCAGGACACAGGCATTACAGATATCTCCTGAACGAGTCTCATGCAACCCAAAATAGCTCTGGAAGTCCTTTTCACAGCATTTACTGCCAATGAATCGAAAACTGGAGGACTTAGCTCAGCAAATACAGCAGCCCTCTACACTTAAGTACATCTTTGGCGTGTGAAAACCAAACAGCTTTTCTGCTGGGCTTAGGCCTTCCAAAAGCAGCTGTTAAACACACAATATTGTTTCTGAAGTGCCGAGTGCACGCCAAGCCATCCCCCTTCCCCCAACTGCTCCTTCTTCCTCCTCAACTGACTTGTCTAGAAAGCCATGAAATAAGAGGTACCTGGGTGGCTCAGTCGCTTAAGCGTCCGCCTGCCTTCAGCTCAGGTCATGATCTCACCATTCCAGAGTTTGAGCTCTGCATTGGGTTCTGTGCTGACAGCTCAGAGCCTGGAACGTGCTTCAGATTCTGTGTCTCCATCTCTCTCTGCCCCTCCCCTCTTATGCTCTGTCTCTGTCTCTCTCAAAAATAAACAAACATTAAGAAAATTTAGAGGGCCATAAAATGATATAATCATATTCTTATACAAAATCTTCTACCTGAGCTCTCTACCTATGACCACCATTATTCCTGCCCATGTACCTTTTATAGAACATTCTTTAAGCCTGGTTTTCATTACAGAAATTTTTTTCTGCTCAAAAATCCAGAGAGTTTCTCCAACTGGTCTTTGAAGTTTTCTGTCATCTCATGTTGCTACCTTTCCTTTTACTCTCCCATTTGAACCTGTGTTACTGCAGGCTTCCGGTGCTTTAGCTCAGGATGTTCTGTTGATACTTAATGCTTTTCTCCTTTCACTCCACACTGCCCATTCCAAACCAGATGGTAATCTGTGTTCATTTTCTACCCTTACGGCTTTTAATTTTTTTTTTTTTAACGTTTATTTATTTTTGAGACAGAGAGAGAGAGAGCATGAACAGGGGAGGGTCAGAGAAAGAGGGAGACACAGAATCTGCAACAGGCTCCAGGCTCTGAGCTGTCAGCACAGAGCCTGACACGGGGCTCGAACCCACGGACCGCGAGATCATGACCTGAGCCGAAGTCGGACGCTTAACCGACTGAGCCACCCAGGCGCCCCTACCCTTACGGCTTTTAACTACATGACTCTGCATAAGTTGCCTATTACCTTGAGCATCACTTTCCTTATCTATAAACTCGACATAATGGCCATGTCACAGTTATTGCAATAAAAGAAAACACATATAAATAGTTCAGCATAGGTTCTGCCAAATATCATTTAATCTGTATTACTTGCCATTATTATTGCTACAACTATTACCATAGCTATGATTATAACTCTATTCTTCCTTGGATAGTTACAAATTAACTTTCTCCAGAGAGTCTTTCTGGTTGATTTCATGGAGCTCTAATTTTCCCTTCAGTCTGTTTCATCTTAGCACCTGGCTTCACTTTGGACTTTATTAGTATACTCATGTTGTTGCATTTCTTTATTCTTCAGTGAACAGGAACAAATGTTTGGGCACCTAGGATGTGCCAGGTGCTGTGCTATTTATTCTGTAGGGACCCAAGGGCACACGAAGGGATGAAGTATATATGTGTGTGTGCACATTCACCCGTATGGGTTTTGGGTAGAGTTGGGATGAAAATCTATTGGTTGAATGGCACTAGGAGTCTTTCACAATAAACTAGGGTTATGAAGTAAAAACTGCTCTATTCAGATGCACATTAAAAATCTTAACATCTTTTAGCTTTTTTTAAAATGGTTTAAAATTATGATAGTTATCTTTATTCTTCAGACAGTTTTACATATGCTTTCTTTCCTAGACTCTCCTCTATTCTCATCCAAATGCAGAGTGAAGGTGGAAAGTGAAGTCCTCCTTGAAGAGAATACCAACAGAGGGTTCCATAACTTGGAAGTTATTCTGGAGAGGGGGGAAGTTGGAAGGTGAAGAGAATATTCCAGAAAGCACAAATGGAATGATCAAAGGTGCTGAGGCGTAAAACAGTGTTGAGAATGGTTAAGAACTGTGCAAAGTTTAGTGCTCTTAGCCCATAATGTTCAAAATCAAAGGCACTGAGGCGTAAAACAGTGTTGAGAATGGTTAAGAACTGTGCGAAATTTAGTGTTCTTTGCCCATAATGTTCAAAATCAAGCATTTGAGGAGATGCCACAGGAGAGAATGCAGGATCAGCTCAATCAGACTGAGAGGCCTATGGCTTATGATGTTTACATCTCCCCATGAGGTTATGCCTTTGGGGATGTAGCTCTACATGGACAATTTATAACAACCCAATTCTTCACATTGCTTCTAACATTAGGCTTGTTAGCATTTGGCATGGAATACATCTTTCCCATTTGCTGCTTTCATGAGAAAATGATGAAGACATTAGTAATGGTAATGTATAATTGACGTTGGAGCTCTCATTTTTAATAACCCAACTATTTAAAACATAGAGCTATTAAATATCTTTTGAGACTTCTGAAGTGTGGGATTGTAATTGAAATTTGAGAATAGGGGTGGGTTTCAATGGGGCGGAGACATCCTGGGAGAATAGTCAAGAGGGTCACTACAAATTCATAGCCTTGAAATGTTCAGTGCCCCCTTAATACATTTTACACAATAGAAGGCCAAGTGCTTCTTTCTCTTCCTAGCTTTATTTTCTATAATTACATGCTTGATAATTTGTATGTAAAATTTTGATCAATACTTGCTCTTCATTTCTTTGTTTGCATTGCAATTACGTTTTGTCTTCACTCTCCTTTCTTAGGAATCATCCAGATTTGAATATATCAGTATGTTATTCAGAGCTTATGCAACGTCTAATGTTCACCGTCTGAATTATATTTAATCCTAGAAAATATTCTGTTTTTACTCCAAAAATATGTTTTCTACTAAGTCTGTGTGGTGTCCAGTATTTTAATCCAGTCCTTCGGTGTTAATTTCTCTTGCCTGGAGATTAAGCGACAGGACCCAGAACACTCTAACCACAAGTGTTTAAAATTCCCAGAGAGGAATCAGATGTGAAAGAAAAAAAACACTTGAACTATACTTAGCCTGAAAATGGAATGTGTGGGAGAGGTCTGCAAGGAGGGTAGGAAAACAGAGAGCAAAGCAAAAAGTGTCCTAGCATGTTTCCAACACTGTAGAGGGGAGGGAGTACCCTTATTACTTATAATGTGTCCCTGCTTATCAAACAGCTTTTTAATTATCATCCATGGACTTGCCTATGGAGGTTGCCAATCTGCCAGTTCAAACATACGTATTCCTTGGCCTTCACATTTTTCTCATTATAAGTAAATTACCTTAGCATTTCCGGTTATACACCAGCTCCTAAGAGGTAAACAGCTCAGGTAAACTGGCCAGTTGAGTGTCTGAATAGCAGATGTGAGTGGCTAACTCTTGGCTTTGGCTTTTCTCAAGACAGTGTCCCTCTCTGAGGTCGTACTTAGGTTGCTAAGATCTCTGTTTCTTGGACAGCTCCAACTTCTCTGATGTTTTTTTGTTTAATTAAAAAAAATTTCTTAATGTTTATTTATTTTTGAGGCAGAGACAGAGCATGCACAGGGGAGGGGCAGTGAGAGAGGGAGACACAGAATCTGAAGCAGGCTCCAGGCTCTGAGCTGTGAAGTTGGATGCTTCACTGACTGAACCACCCAGGCGCCCCTCTCTAATGTTTTCTTAAAGTGAAGTTTTCATGGAGGGGCGCCTGGGTGGCTCAGTCGGTTAAGCCTCGACTCTTGGTTTCAGCTCAGGTCATGATCTCATGGTTCGTGCATTTGAGCCCTGCATCGGCCTTCACGCTGATAGTACCAGAACCTGCTTGGAATTCTCTCTGTCCCTCTCTCTCTGCTCCTGCCCTGCTTGTGCTTGAGCACGCACGCTCTTTCTCTCTCATAAATAAATAAATAAGTAAACGTTAAAAAAAGGTAAAGTTTTAGTGGAAATGTATCAGACATACAGAGGAGTACACAACCATGTACGTGCAGTTTGCTACATTTCTTCCCAGTGAGCACACCTTGTAACCTGCCTCAAGATGGAGAACTAGAACATTGTTCGCCCTCACGAGTGCATCATGGACTCCCCTCCTGTCACTGTTTCCCTCCTTACATGCAACCACTATTCTGACTTTTACCACCATAGAGTAATTTTTTTTTTTTTTTTCTGTTTCTCTTTAACGTGAATTAACATCAGGTATTCTAAATGGCTCTAGAGCATTTTGTCCTTCTGGCTGAGGGCGTGGCCTGGGCATTTCAAGAAGAATGTTATGGTTTGAATTGTGTCCCTCAAAAAAGACAAGTTGAAGTCTTCCTATCCCTCCTATCCAGTACCTCAGGTTGTGACCTCATTTGGAAATAGGGTCATTTCAGATGCAGTTAGTTAAGATGAAGTCATGCTGGGATAGGGTGGGCTATTAGTCCAGTAGGACTTCCGTCCTTATAAGAAGCATCCTTGTGAGGACAGAGACACAGGGATAATACCATGTGAAGATGTTGTATTGGAGCGATGCATATATAAGCCAAGGAACGCCAAGGAGTGTGAGCAATCCTCAGGAAGCTAGAAAGAAGCAAGGAAGGATTCTTCCCTTCAGCTTTCAGAGGGAGCATGGCCTCCCTCTGAGTTGGTCTTCTAGCCTCCACAACTATGAGACAATAAACCTCTCTTGTTGGAAGCCACCCTGTCGGTGGAACTTTGTTCTTGCAGCTCTGGGAAACAAATACAGAGGGTTTGCGGTGGGCCTGGTGCCCTGACCCCTCCTCTTTGCATCCCCCCCAAGGGTGCACCTGGCCATTGCCCTGGCTACACCCTGTCCAAGCTGCTCCTGTCTGGATGGGCTTCCAGGATGCTCTGTCTCGCTCCTGGTTGCTCCACACCTGTGATGTGCCCTGTAGGAAGACAGAGGTTTTGTTACTGTTATATGGCTTTTTCCTGATTTCTTCGCTAGTGTTTTCAGACCGAGCCAGTTTGGTATCCTGACATGCCTCAGACGAAAGCCTTGCGTATCAGCCTTTTGGGTCTCTGCTGAGGGGTCCTACCTGTCCTCCTGCATCCAGACTGGGGCCACATCCTCCATCTGGTTTCTCCAGTTCCTCTGGTCCAAATCATCTTTGATAGGAAAAAAAACAAATCAAACATTATTCTTTAAATGCCATACTCTATTTTAGTATGGCATGCTGAAAATAAAGGTTTCATTTTGCTGTACAGAGGCATATCAAAGACCAATTCTCATCTGAGAAAATAAGCCCTCAGATCGAAAAGCAGCCCAACAATTAGACTTTAGTAAGTAATCAGGAACTATGCAGAACATATTAGATAACAGAGCACTTTCTTTAGCAAAAGATTAGTTTTAGTCCGCCTTACAACTTATCTGTTTTTTATTCTGGGCTGTCTGGTGTGGGGAACCACAAGGATTGTACTGTTGTGAAATCCCCAGGGAGACGCCACAGACTCAGGCCACTTCCTGTGCTCTGGGCTCTTTTGTGTCCTTGCTTTGGGACCTAGGGTTTCGCTGGTGGCTTTTGACTTATATGCTCTTAGCACAGACTCTGTCCCTTAATGTCGTATGTCCATAGCATGTGCCCCTTACTTTCTGTCCAGAAGCCATTACTTACTGCTACTAACTATGGGGAAATCTTCAGGACATTTTTAAAAATCACAGACACGGGGAAGTTTCAAAAGTTTAAGTGATCCTACTTTTGGTTTCTGGCCTATTTGTCATTCCTTATTCTCATTCTAAGTCTCTTTCAACTGCTAGTTCCTGCTGTTTTTACTATCTATCTATCTATCTCTATTTCTGTTCTGCCCTCTGAGGGGGAATGCAAAAAAAAAAAAATGTGGTTTTAGGCGAATCATGTATTCAGTACAGTATGCATATTATGCAATAAAAATAATAAAATGTGCACCTCGAATCTGTAGTTAAGAGGTTAGAATGAGGCAGAAGGTTATGTTTGGTATGTTTAATTGTCTATGTTTAAATGTGTGACTATATGGATTCGCTGTCTTGGTTCAGATACTCCTTATGCTCTGAGACCTTGTGCCATGGGATAAATGAGTAATAAATATCTGTGTCAGATGGATGGACGGACAGATGGATTAATGAATGATGAAACTGCTCCATCTTGAACAGTGATTTTCTTGAACTACTGGTAGGATAAATTTCAGTTGGGTTCACGGCTGCATCCTGTAGCCTGGAAGGATTTCCCTAAGCCCAGAAGGATTTCTTGGGCTAGAGTCCGGGATCTAGAAGTGAAATCTCTGTGGCTTGTCTGTGGAACATGCTGAAACATTTGGCTAGTTGTGTGAAAATGGGGCCACACGGTCTGACTCCATTGTGGCCTCAGTATGACAGAGTTACTTCTTTTATTGGAAACCTAGATTTTTTTTTTTTTTTCTATTTACTGACTTGGGGACCGTGTACACTTCTTTGGAAATCAGCTAGGAGACTGCTCTTCCCTTTCCCTCTGAAGAGAAATGCCCTTCTTCAAATTCCGTTTTGCCTTTTCTGGACTAGGTCATCTTACAGTGTGAAGAATGCAGCCAATAGTGAAGTTATCCGTATTTTGCAACATTTGCCTTTTGAGGTTTTCTCAGAATTCTTCTGTATAGAAAATGATACTAAAGGTGTAGGAAACCAATAGATGGGTCTTCACGTATTTGTGAACTTGACCTCAGTTTACACTTCAAAATAAAACTTGTTACAGTGTCCTTGAGCAAAAAGTTCCATTAATGTAAATAGATCATTGTTTTGGGTCACACTGTTTATAGGTCTGACAACTTCACAATCATTTTATTGCTTTGCTTAATTGTCTGTTTTATCAAACATTAACTCTGACACATGGGAGGCACTTGCCAATCCCTTGATTCTAAAGAAAAAATTGTTTATCTTTCTGTGTGGTTGTGCCTTGGATTATTTTCTGGCCAGAGCACAGAACAAGGCATTCCAGAGAAATATTTGTTTTGTTTATCTGCTTGCTCAAATGCTCTGATTTTTCTGTCTAGGGTGGTGTGGCGAGGAGGCGAAAGTGGTTGTAAGATACAGACTGTCTTCTGCATCTACTTTCTCTTCAGTATGTTCTGTTTGCAACAGGATTAGTATAGGTTCAACTTAACTGGAAATTTATTTTCTCATTTAAAATACTATTAACTTCCCCTTTTGAGAGAGCCATAGTATTTTAATTATTTAGTTATTTTTACCTGACTTGAATTCTCAAAGATTTATGTTTTTAGAGAAAACCCCATTTAAAAGGGAAATTTCAATTTTAAAGTATTTCTAGCCATTTGTAAGATTCACTGTCTCAGTAAACTATTTTATTGAATTATCTAGATTATTATTATTTTATTGAACTATCTATTATCTAGATTGAAAAACAAAAGAGCTTTGGCTCCAAAATAACATTTATATAGGCAATTCTCTGAGAGCAACCTAAATGTCCGCTAGTAGGGAATTGATAACTTGGTGATGCATTTGGTTGATAGAATATTCTACAGAACTTAAAAAGAATGAACTAGACCTTTCTGCATCACATCGATATGGATGGACCTCAAAGTAGAGTGACAAATGCAAATTTCAGAATATTATATAATTGTCGTGTAAATGTTAAGCATTACTTAAAACAAGGTCACATCCTATATAATGTTTATGAATGTGTGTGCGTGCATGTGAATAAAAAGTGGAACCCGCATGCACATGCATGAACAGGAGGAAAGTTCCACGTTGACCTGCTCCTGGGGAGCTCTGATGGCTCTCAGGTACAGAATAAGGACCCAGGCAGCAGAGTCCCTAGACCAAACTCTGGCTCGCCACCTTCCTGCTTTGAGACGTTGGACAAGTTGACTTCTCTAAGCCTTTCTGTGTCCTTATGTGCAGAGTTAGAGTAACGGCGCCCATGCCAGTGCTGTGTGCGATCTGTGAGTTCCTGCGGGCGGGTAGGCACACCGCCAAGACTAGCTATTAACTGTTTTCATCATTACTCCCATCGGCGGCTTCAGTTCTTCTGTGTGAAGCTTTCCTTCTCACCTCAGAATCTTTGCAAATGCCATTTCCTCCGCCCGGAATGTTTTTCATTTTCACCTTATTTCATCTGGTTAACTCTTGAGTGGAGTTCTCTGAGAATTTCCCCCAAATTCTTCTAAGAAGCTCCCTGTCTTTCCCTAGCTGGGTCAGTTTTTAGCCATACCAGTATTGTAACTTAATAATTAGCTGTGAACTTCTTGCTAATACCTGCCTCTCTCCTGGATTGTAAACTTCTTTTTTTTCCCCCTTCACTACTTTATCTTTAGTTCCTTGAACAATGTCTGGTATAGAATAGGCATTGAGAAATTTTTTATTGATCACTTCAACACGTATTGTAGAAGGTAGAAACTTTCAGAGTTAATTTTATCAGGAAATAAATTTGACTCACTTTGCCAAAAGGATTAAACCTACTGGTATTAGGAAGTAAACCTAGGATTATATGATTTCATAAAAAAAAATTACTTACATAAAAAAATCACATGCATTGGTTTATTTGTAATAATATTATAAAGTACCCCAAATTAAGATTTGCATCGTGTTTGTAACTTGGCTTTAGAGAATCCTCTGATGGATAATAATATAAGCACAGATTTTTATGTGCTGTGGAGAACAGAAGAATGTCCAACACTTAAATTTCGATTTTATATATGTTCATTTGATTGCTTACCCTCAAGCTAATTCACTTTTTTTCTTTTAAAAATAGCAAAGGAGGAATGAACAAACAGATGATACTTCCCAAGGGACAGAATAAGCTAAGTTCATTCAGAATTAACTGAAAAGTAAATAAGCAGTTTGGAAAAAAAGGGCTTTCATAAATCAGATTTCATAAATCTGATTTTCATAAATCAGAAACAATGTTTAAGCAAACTAAAACAGCAAACCCTTTGGAAGGGGGACTTTCAGAGTCAGAAGAAGGGCAGGAAATGGGTTTCCTCTCAGTTCTTGGTTTATTTACTATGGGAGAGAAATGTGAGAACGCTTTAAAGTTTGAGGAAAGTCTGTGTGTTCAGATATTAGCATATTTCTCCAGGAAAGACATCACATAGGATTTTGAACTGATTCAGGTCCAGTTTTATTAGATAAGTAAGGGAGCAGAGCTAGAAACGAGGACTTGCAAAACACTGAAGGAATTTTTATGACTCTGATGGATAGCAGAGAGGTGAAATTCAGGGCCAGGTAAATAATATAAAGCCCTACATTGAAAAAGAAGACCACAAATTGTAGCCTTGGGAGACTTACCTCCTCCCCACCTTTGGAGACACACAATTTTATAACAGGTCACTGGGAAAAATTTGTAGCCATGTTTTCTCCATTCTATTTCTCTGTTAACTGTAGAATCGTAAGTAGAAATAATAAGTAACTGCATTTTTGAATGCTGAGTGTCTGTTCAGTCAGTCATTCATCAATCACAACACAGTTACTCGGTTTCAAGTATTTGCCAAACTTGGGGCGTGAGCATCATTCGTTTGTTTGTTTTATTTGAGGGAGAGGGAGAATCCCAACAAGGCTCTGTGCTGTCAGTGCGGGGCCTGACTTGGGACTTGATCTCATGAACTGTGAGATCATGCACGACCTGAGCTGAAGTCAAGAGTCAGACACTTAACTGAATGAGCCACCCAGGCACCCCTTACTTTTTTTAAATGGAAGTAAAACATCTCTTCTTTAGAATTGTGCAAAATTAGTTGCTCTCAAAAGTATGATTGCGACAGTCACTGCAAGATACCAAGATACAAACTTTGTAAAATTTTGGATGTGTGGACTCACAAAGTCCTGCTAATTACCACTTAACCTATTTATTTATAGTCATCTGCCCCCAGATCAAGACTGGAGAATACTTTTGAAGTCATATGGTTAGAAGACTCTGTGTGCTTTGGGGGACCCAGGTTTAAATAACATTCTAATGCGTGTAATCAAGTTATATCCTTGACACTCAAGACCCACGGTCTTGACCCTTTGCCTCACCTGGCAGGTTGCTTCAGATGTGGATTCTCAGGCCCCACCCCAGACCTACTGAGTCATCATCTACAGTTTAACAAGATGTTCACGTGATACCAGTGGACATTCAAGTTGGTTAAGCACTACTGTCCAAATATATCCCAAGCGGTTCTTAGGACAAAATACCTTCAGTAACAAGTGACTTCGTTATCCAATCAGTCAACCTGTATTATCTTTAGGCAGCCCAAATATTAGCAAGTTCCCTCCTACTGAGCTCAGAACTAACTTCTTGAATATTGCATTCACTGGCTTTGGCTTAACAACTTGCACCCCCACTCCCCAGCCTTCAAACCAACTTAATGCCTTTTCTTCATGAAGGTCATTCAAACATGAGAATGGGCCATCTTGTTTCCTCCCTTGATTTAAGCTCCTCCAGGTGTAACTAAGTCCCCATCCCTCCAGCTGTTTCTGGTGTGGTACTGTTTGGGGTTCCTTTACCAACTCTTCAGAGTAGATAATTTGAAAGGATCTTTCCAACTTTAAAATTGTGATTGCTCTTTTACTTCAGCTGCTAATAACTACTACTGGGTAGAAGATGATAGAAACCCAGGAGCTGCACTTTATTTGCATTTAAGGAGAATGACTCTGGGGCACAAATGTATAATTATCCATAATTTCCTTAGGCTCAAAATTCAGTTTCATGGTAGAGACTTCCATTATAATAGCTACTAGAGAGCACTACTTTGCCTTTCTTCTAACTTCCAAATGCATCAACTACTTGATATTTCAAAAGTGAAAATTAACATTTTTTTGTCTATAAATTTTCATTTTCAAAGAAAAAAATTCCCTGTAATCCACAACTCAGCGCATCAATGGATTTCATTTTTCTCCAGTGTCTTTTGGTAATGGGTCACACACACATAGAAATAATCTTAGTGTTCTCAGCATTTAAATGTTTTCCTTCTTGGTGGAATCTAAATATTTTTTATGTTATTATATGATTTTCATAATAGTTAAGCACAAATATTTCCTTATTGCAGGACATTAGAGTTCATAGTGGCTTCTGAAATAAAGTATTTGCCATATTTTTGTTTTTGTTTTGTTTTTAATTTGTTTCCTAAGAATGTTTTTTAAATAACATATTTTCTACTAACACAAGTGAACAGCATGCAATCTTGGTTTTGTTTTTGTATCAGGGTTGGTCTTGTGTAAGAAAAGCTGTAGCAAGAGGAGTTTGAGATATTTTTTCAATTTTTTTTTTGAGAAAGTAGCCCACAGCACATTCTTAAACTAGTTGCTCTTCACACAAATTTCTCCATGCTTCCTTTCCCCTCACATTCTTCTAGATATTTTAATTCGTCTTGACCTCCTCATTCTCCCGTCTCCCTTCCCTTCCTCCTCAGAGAATTTTCGGAGCAAGCTCGTCTCTCACCTCCCTCACCTCTGCATTTAACAATAAAGCTGTGTGTATGTGTGGAGAGAAGCTGAAAAATAAGACAGATGGTTCTTTCATTACCAGGTTGTTTTGGATTAATTAAGCTGGATGTGTTATTTTTTTTTTCAAGGACACTGAGCCAGATCCTGTGGATAACCAGTCATGAACTATAGTAATGTAACATAGGCTGCTGGTTTTGCTCTTGGGTTTTTTTGTTTTGCTTCTTGGGAATTCCATCATCCTGTAAAGCATTTTGGGAAGGGTCCAAAGTGAGTTTACCAGATGTGTTCATTAAGGATTTTTTGACAGCTTGAAGTTTTCCTTGGGCAGTTAAGCCTATTCTTAAGAAGCATGCTGTCTTTGTGTTTTATTTCAGCACTTGCAAGTGAAGAAGCAGCACAACTCTTTGTTTTGGATTATTCCTAGCAGAGAGGCTCCAACAATTTTGCAGACGGATTCCCGGGCCTCTGGAACCCGTACTACGTCCTTCACGTTCAGGAGCAGAGAGCCTTCGCGAAACAGATTCCTGATAGTGGAGGTAAGCCAAGGTGACGCTACCACTGTCTCAGACTTCTTAGATGTGAGTGTGAACATTTGAAGTGTTCGTATACAATGTTGCCACCTCTAGCAGGTGACTTTATTTTTTAATTATTTTTTAAAAAATATTTATTTTTTTGGGAGAGCACAAGCAGGGGAGGGGCAGAGAGTGGGGGACAGAGGATCTGAAGCTGGCTCTGTGCTGACAGGCTGACAGCAGTGAGCCTGATGTGGGACTCGAACCCACGAATCATGACATCATGACCTGAGCCAAAGTCAGACACTTAACTGACTGAGCCACCCAGGCGACCCACCCTCTCCTTCTTTATATACAGCTGTCTGTTAATTTATCTCTTATTAGTTCAACATGTGGCCAGAGGGCCCATGAGACTATTACAGTAACCAGTGACTGGTCAGCACATCCCAAAGTTAAGCTATGGAAGTAATAATAATAATACTAAATATATATAATTATTATTTTTAAGTTTAATTAAGTAATCTCTACACCCAATGTGGAGTTCAAACTCATGTCCCCAAGCTCAGTAGTCTCATGCTCTTCTGACTGAGCCAGCCAGGCACTTCTTAAATATTATTTTTATTCTCAGTGTGAATTTGTCTTGTTTGGGACTGTTCTAAATCAGTATGGAAGTTAAAGAGTAATAAAATGCTGAAGTTAAAACTAGAACATTACATGCAGCACATGTATTATAGAAACTGCTGTTAAGCTGTGTAACCATGGGCAAGATGCTTGCCCTCTCTGGGCCTTGTTTTCTCAATAGAATGAACTCTAGTTCCCTCTCTGTCCTTAAATGTTACAATTAATAATAATTTTATTAAAGTATCTTAATATAATTTTTATGCATATTCTCCTTACCGTTCCTGAACCCATGTACAAATTTAAGACTCACTTCATACATTTATTCTGAGAAAGCTTGGGAGCTCAAATGTCCATCAGGAATTATCTCCATGTTTCTGTATAGCCCCATGCATCTGTATAGTATTTCCTATTTGTTAAGGTTCATCAGAAAGCAGTTATTCCACTAGTGAATTTGTTACGTTACTGTTTTGTTTGAAAATAGTTTTGTGAAGGACACCCACTGACTGAGCACATAACGCTTTAGTGGTCCTGGCAAATTTGGTCATTTGCAATGCTTTTGGGATTTGGTCCTTGGGACTCTCTTGAGCTCTTTGTTCATACCGAGATTATTCATGAGTGGCTTCAAAGCCCTTCCCCAGTGTCCTGGGCCACTGGGCTTGCAAAACTATTGAGTACCACAAACTTAGCCTGGACATAAGGCTGGATCTTCAGGTTTCTTACTTCCAGATATATCTTAATTTAATGGAATCCGAGCTGTAATCATCTTGGGTATTTGTAGAACTGTCTTTCCCACCCATCTTTACATCTCTTGGCATCACCTGGAAATATTTTTGAGTCTTTATAGCATCATGGATTCTGGTGTGTGCCTGTGTTCAAATTCAGCTCTGCCCCTTACTGCCTGGGTATTCTTGAGGACGTTAGAATTTCTCTGTGCTTTCGGGTCATCATTTGTGTGATAGGGATGACAATAGTACCTTTCTCGAAGGGTAGTTTTGAGGATTAAAATAATTGCATCTGTAGAATATTTTAAACAGTTCTATTATGTAAATGTTCAGAATATAAGCTATTTTTAAAATTGCCATCTGCTGCAGTGTTTCATCTCTGCCCCCATCCTCTAGGGCTGACAGATACTCAGCTCTTCATGCTTACCTTGTTAGACATTGCTGATTGGCCCTGGTACTGTATTTCCTTCTGAATCTAGAACACAATGCTTGAATCCTTCTCAGCAGTATAACAGCGTCAGAGACAACTATTTGTCAAATTATTTGCAGAGTTACTGATTTTATTTCTTGCTTCAAGACATAAATTTGATATGCTGGTTCCAAGTCTTCATTGTTTGTTTTTGCTAAAACTCAAGAGCAGTTTTATTATGACAGGCATAAAAAGGTATAGCTTCTGTAGCCAGAAATAGGGTCTCATTCAAGCATGAGTTTTGCTGATGAATTACTACTATCTTGAATGCCTTTCATTTTTTATTCGGAAGGAGATGAATAAGTCTTCCTATCGGCTTTGAAATATTGAAATGAATGTGCAGAAACAGCTAGCATAGTAATGAAGCTTAATCTTTTGAGGCTATTATTAGTACAATGTCACTAGTTCTTTAGGGTCTTTGCCAGGTTGTTACAAAGTTCATTTTTTTAGTAAGGGCTTGGTATATGGGTAGCTGATATTTCATTAGTTTTAAATGGAGAATTAGAACAAGGTTGGGAGAGTCTTTCCCATGTGCCAGACTTTTACCTGAGTGCTTTATATTTACTACTTACAGTAGCTCTATTAGGTGGTATTATTCCCATTTTACAGCTGAGGACACTGAGATGTAAAGAGGTTAAGCAACTTCCCAGGCTCCTATGGTTAGCCAGATATGTAGAGCTGAGACTCAAACCCAAGGGGTCTGATTGCCACGCAGGCAACCTTAATGCCTAATTAGGCTGCTGCCTGCAAAGAATAAACTGCATGAAGAGGAAGATGAGAAGATGGAAGGACCAAATTATAAAAGTCTTAAATGCCAGGCTAAGTGATTTTATGTTTATTTGGCAGACAATGGGAAGCCACTGAAGGTTTTCCTGTAGGGCGGGGTGACAGAGTGAGAGCTGGGCTGTAAGGATTTTACATGAGGTACAGCAGGTGGGCTAGTTTAAAGAGAAGGGAGATTAGAGACCATTGCTAGAAGCTGAGAAGTAATGAGCACGTGGGTTTTGGAAGCAGCATTAAGATAAGAGCTTGGGAACGCCCATAAATGGTGTGCCAAAGGGGAAGAGGCCAAGACACGTAAGCAGAGAGGTGAGACCCAGGCCAGTGAGTGCCACCTGAAGGAGGTGGTTCCGAAGTTGAACACCATGGAGGCTGGAGAGGATTGGAACAAAACAAAGACTAGTGGGCCATTACCGTGCACCCCCCATGAGACTGGAATTGTGCCGGGGAAAAGTCCACATTAAAATGTTCTGCGCTACCAACTCTGCTCCTTGTGAGTGAGGTCCCCTTGGGCAAGTTTTTCGATTGTTCTAAATCCTGGCTGTCTCTTTTGGGGTTCAAGTTGTGAATAACAGTCAGTGGAGATGCTGTTGTAAAGGTTGGGGTGGTGATTCAGTTGACCGTTTTAGGCAATGCAGAATGAAATGTGTGTCCTGTAGATATAATGAGAGGAGTCGTGTATATTTCCTGTCAGAAATGCCAGTACTATCGTAGTGATCGTGGTAGTAAGTGGAAGGCTAAGACTGGAAACAGTATGGGACTGAAAATGTGTAGGGAATTTACAAGGCAACCGCAAATATTCCCTAGAATGTGAGGGACATTTTTCTCAAAGCCACTTACTTTCAGAGAGAATCTGACTAGTTTTCTCAGAGGAAGTTCTGTTGGTTGGAAAATTTAAAAGATCATGTCTAAAAGACTTAAAGGAAATAGTAAGGGACTTAGAATGAGCTTCCAGTTCCTCTCAGAAACCCTTTTTGTGAATCCCTGACCTTCTCAGTGGGGTATAATTTCTCTTTCCTCTGACCTTTTCCATTAGTACTTCTCAAACACAGATCACCTGAGGGTCTTGCAGATTTGATTCAGTGGATCAAGGGTGTGGGGCTGCGATTCTCTATTTCTGCCAAGTTCCCAGGTGATGCCAACACTAGAGGTCCCTGGACCCCACTCTGAATAGCAGGACTCTAAAATACTTTTTAGGTTTCACAACAGGTAAGCATACTTATTTTGAAATCGTGTAACGGTTCTCTCATCAGACTGAGCTCTATTTCCCATATCCTGCAGCACACACCCATAATGAGTGCTCGATATTTATAATCAATTTTTCTGTCAGTGGTTTGTATTATTCAGTGGTATCAATAACTTTAATTGTTATGGGTGGATGGTTTTTTTTTTTTTTTTTTTCTTTTAACCGAGAAATTGAAGCAGATCTGTTCAGGAATAGGCGCCAGAATACAATATAAAAATTTTATATAAAGTTAAGCATGCATTTACTGTATGACCCATGAGAACATATGCTCACCCAAAGGCATGTGCTTGAATGGTTGTACTTGAATGTTAGCTTTACTAACAATAACAACAACAACACCTTATAAAGAACCAAACGTCTATTACCTGGTGAATTGATAAATAATTGTCATATAGCCATATGATGGGTTACTACTTACCTATAAAAAGGAATGAATTCCTGGCACAAGAAACAATGTGGACAATTCTTTCAAAAGCATTATACAAATTGAAATAAGCTAGAAATAATATACTTATTTATGATTCTATTTGAATGAACTTTTAGAAAAAGCAAAAGTATAGTGATAAACCAATCAGGGGTCAGGAAATGGGGGAAAGTGAGTTGGCCGTAAAGAGGAACCTGGGAACCTGCAGGGGAGGGGTGGGGTGATGGAAACATCTGGTATGATTTTGGTGGTTGTTACTTGGCTGTATACGTATGTCAAAACTCATCACATTGTACACCTAAAAGTGAATTTTATTATAAAAAAAATTTTATCTCATAAAGTTAAACAATTAGCCACAATCGTTAACCTGTTAAGATCTAATATTCCTTGGAGGTATCTTATCAGTGGGATATTAATATAAGGAAATAGAGAAAATTTCCACTCTGGGAGAAGAAATGGGTCTCTGGGAGAAATTATGAATAAACAGTAGGAACATAAGTTCCCTTAAAAGCTTCTTTGTGGATTTTTAATGTAGCTGAGTCTGAAGGGAGAGATCTTGAAAACAGGAACTTCAGTTCATTTATTTTTAGCATCCAGTATAGTATGCCATTTGCTAAATGATTTTAGTGTGCCCACTGTGCTATTAAAAAACAAAATTCTGCTGAAAAGTCATTTCTGTGCTTTTTTATATTCTTTGCAGTGAGCACACTCAATTATCAGGGGAGCATTCAGTCATCTGCTTTGGCAGTGATGGCTTAGCTTTAATTAGGTAAAAAGATGTGTCTACATATGGTAAGGATGCAATCTGGCAAAAGCACTAGCTTTCTTGAAAGACTAAAAGGAAAGAGCATGTGTGTGTTTACGTGTGTAGAGCTAGCTGCCTGTTGTTTTATTAGCCAAAGAATTGGGGGGAAAGGAGAGAAAGTTAATTATGCATGTTCTCCTTTTGCCATACAGAAAGAAAAAAACTATGAATTTAGAAATCAGCCAGAATGTATACAGGTGATCCAAGTTGTTGAAACTAGACAGAGTTATTTGGGGGGGAGAGGGGGTGCATAAACGAAATCATAATTTTCTATTTACTCAATAATGTCAGCTTTTTCCCCCTTAATTTGTATCAAATAGTAGTAGCTCAACATTTCAGATTTAAACTTAGCTTTTTCAGGTATAGTATGGCATATTAATTTTGGATATGCTACTCTTTATTCTTTAATTATGGCTTATTGAGAATTTTCAGGTCCTTCTAACAGAAATCCCATCAATCAGACTGAGTCTTTAAGATTTATCTTTTTAAATTATGAAGTGAACGTTTTTTCATATAATGTTTCTAAGTAAGTGTATTGTAATAAATGCATCTATTTAGTATGTATCATTCCCTAATTTTACTTTCAAAAAGGTAGTAAGTGAATATAAAGTTCATCATGTTATAGTTAAAAAAAAAAAACCCAAAAAACAGTGGTTATAGTTCCCCATAATGTGCAGTTTAAAAGCTTTCCATAATGTACAAGTAAACTCAGATCTGGGTTTGAATTCTGGCCACTGCTCTGGTAATTGAGCATCTCTAGCATGGGGATGATAATATACTTTCTTTCTTCATGTATGAAAAGGGCTGAGTCTACTGCTGGGCATTTAGGAAATACTTAATAAACTGTGCTATTATTTACATGATCAACACCAAAGGTTCGTGTTTTTTGTATGTTCATGAGGCTGCTGGACACATTTGGATCATCCAGTTAGTAAAAAGGGCCATACTTAAAGGGGTAGTAAATGAGTTAAAGAGGACTGAACCTTTTACATGGGTCACTTTAGGGTCCTGTTTGTATCTGCTAAGGCTTGGGCTATATTGAGATGGCTAGGTCTAGGAGGCTTAAGGGGACCCATGGGGCCAGAACAAAAACTCTAGAATTAACGCATAGCTAGAGCTGGAGCTAATGCTCACGTGGCCATGTGATTACAGAGAACGGTCCTAACCAAGCAATAAATACAAAGAGGAAGGCAGGCAGGATGTATGAATGTTGGCCAAGTTCAGTCTTGGGTGTGTCAGTGTGAGCTAAGGACCTGTGGAGACCTAAATGGAGAAGGAACTCTCTGAGGGCTGAATGGACACAGGCTACCAGCTGGCCCACCTAGTAAAGCTGTGGAGGTGAGCCAGGAACAGGGGCACCTGGCTAAGGGGAAAGCTGTGGCTGAGATCCTGCCCGTGTCAAGCTATGTGCCCACAGGGCTACGGGGAGTCAGAGGGGATATCCTTTTCTCATATGTCCAAAGACGTAGGTTATTGAGTCTTTGGACATACTAGAAAAGGATATCCCCTCTGTGTTGAGCAGCAGTGTGTGGAGTATGAGGCAAGACCAAGCCTTGACAGGGCATCCGTCAGTCACTGACGTAGCGGAGAGCATAAGGGAATACAGTGGATGAGGACATGGTTTCAGATCCAAGTTACTAAAAAACTGGAAGTTTGGCTGCAGAGCTGCTGGGGTGGCTGAGAGAGAGAAGAATGCAGACTTTGAAAAATAAAACTCGTTTCAATGCACATTCTCCCGGCAACAGAACCCAGGTCTGGTGAAGGAGATGGCCAAGGTCAGTGTGGGATCAGCCGGAACCTGACCAAACTGTTGAGCTGCTGCTCTGGGGCTCCTCAGGCTCCCTTGCCTTGAGCCTGGGTCGGTCCTAGAGCTTGGGGGTGGGTGCTGAGCCTATGGACAGAGGGACATTAGGAAGAGTGTGTAGCCAGGTGTAGAGGAAATGTCACAGAGAGGTGAGGCAGCCTGGGTCTGTGTGCTCAGCATCTGGAAATGTGGACATGAAGGATGTTTCTTCCTTTGTGTTGTTTGATATTGAGATACCCACAGTATTTGTGTGCTTGGTGAATGATTGCGGAATTATTGTTGAACATGCTTCATTCTAGCTGGCTGTTGGTCAAACAAACTCCTTTTGGTTTGATAAAGCATTAGGAGACTCTAAAACTAAAAATCTGACCATTTTCAAGTGTCCTTCCATAGCGTTTGTCTGTCTGTCTTTATAAGCAATGCTATCAAGTTTGCTCTGGGGCTCAGGAAGGTGCCTGAAAACAAGCACCCTCCTGTTTGCTTCTCATACACACTGAAGTTGGAGAATCACTGCTCTAGGACACTCAACAGAACCATGGAGGGGGAATAATTAACGTGTTGACTGAAATCCAGTAGAATGAGTTGGCAGGAACAAGGATGGGAGTAATAGGGTTTTGTTTCAGCCCAGTGTGTGACCATAACCTTTCTCTTGATTTCAACAATCCCTAGAATTTGTTCTGCCCAAGGAGCTGGTAGGATAGACAAATTAGAGAAATGTGTTGTAATGTTTAGTCTGGTATCAAAAAGATGGGCTTGTGCCCATTTATGGAAGCTCACATCAGGAGAGAGGCGGCATAATGCATGGGCTCTGGTCGGGTAGATAAGGGTTGAAGTTCTATTTTTGTTACTTATCATCTCAGGGAAGTTACTGCCTCTCTCAGAGCTTCAGTTTTCTTCATAAAATGGCAGTTGCAAGTTGGCCACTTCCTTCACAGGGTGGTTGTGAGCATTACATGAGCTGATGCACCAAAAGCATTTATCACCAGCTTTGGCACATGATGAGCACATGCTGAACACTTCTATCTTAATGATTCTAATGAACCGTTGTTCATTGGGCATTTGCCATGTGCTAGGCACTTCTGGAAAAACAAAACAAAACAACCCCTTTCCCCCCGCCCCCCAAACAAAGCATCTAGTCACAGGATGTATAACTACATTCAACAGCTATCTACTTAACATCTTCTGTGTGACAGGTATTGTTAGAAATGCTGGAAATAAAATGATGGACAAGACAGACTATCCTGCTCTTATGGAGCTCGTAGTCTAGTCAGGATAACTCTTGTCACATCTGTTAGAGTCTCTGTATTTCTGTAAACCCATCATTGTTTTCCTCTGTGGTTCTCTGGAGTACACATACTAGAGCAATGGTTCTCAAACTTCAGTATGCATAAGAATTATATTGGAAGGTGCTCGTTTTAATGCACATTCCCGAGATCCAGAGATTCAGAGTAAGTAGGAGCTCAGGAATGAGTATGTTAACAAGCCCCCATCTGGGGCTGACCCTTGGATCTGCCACATCGCTTTGGGGCACGCTGCCCTAGAGCCATTTCCCTTTCATGGATATCTGAATTTACCCGTGGGGAGCTCTAGCCGCCAACGTAGCACTGTCAGGAAGTTCTAGATTACAATTCTCTTTTGGGTTCTCCTCATGCTTTATGTCTTGAGAGACAGGATGACCCCAGGAATGGAACTGGGAGGAAGAAATGGTCAGACCTTAAGTCTATGTCTGTCGCTTAAACTGTGTGACCTAGGACAACCAACTTCAGAAACTTTCAGTTTCCTCATTCATGAGGGGGATCATACCTGTGCACCATTTGTCAAGCTTGGTTTGAGCCTTAAGTGAAGGAAGGGACATAAAAGCATTTAATGCAATAAAATGATAGACAAGACAGACTATCCACGCAGATAAGATACACATATTGTTAAAGAGAAGGGAGGGGCGCCTGGGTGGCTCAGTTGGTTAAGCATCCAACTCTTGGTTTCACCTCAGGCCATGATCTCATGGTTTTGTGAGTTTGAGCCCCACATTGGGCTCTGTGCTGACAGTGTGGAGCCTGCCTGGGATTCTCTCCTCTCTACCCCTCCCCACTCATGCTGTGTGTCTCTCTCTCTGTCTCAAAATAAATAAATATTTAATTTTTTTTTTAAAAAAGGGGAAACTGTTGCCAAGATGGTGCTCACTTTTGACATATGTAGATTATTCATATATTGGTTTATGGTAATTTAAGAAGAGAAAACATTTGATATCTGCCAACAGTTCCTGTTCTTTCTTGATGTCCTCTACCTACACTTGAGATAAATAATTACTTCATGACTTAAATTTTGTAAATAATGTTATAGGGACCCTGGTCTTGGGAACAGATGCAGCCAAGAAGCTGAGTCTGTCGTATTTAATGTCAAGATCTTGAAACTTGTTTGTTTTGGTAGTTTAAGCTATCCTGAGGGGTTGCGGTTTTCTTTTTTTCCTTCTTTGCTTTAAAGCAGGCATATTTATATATTAAATGCTATATATTAAATATGTTTATATGTTCTGATTGTTTTTTTTGTCAATATCTTTTGCTCAAAGCAAAATGGTCATTCCATTTATAGCATTACAATTGGGGAATTTGTTTATTCATGGAAGCTTTTTTTCTACAAGTATGCAGAGGAACTATAAATGTTTATCACAAGGATATCCTGGCTGGCTCAGTCTACTTTGCAACTTGAATATGCTTTGAATTGCCCATGAAATACAGAGTTTTTCTCAGCTGGTGTATGCAATGGCTCTTCAAGAGTAGTTTAATTTTACTTTTTAAAGGAAAACATGTTCTCTTACACTTCTGGGTTTCCAGCTAAAACACATATTAGTTAATGAAAAACAACAAAATCTTGCTTATTGATACCTCCATGCTTTGCAAAATAATATATAAATTTCCCAAAGAATGCATTTTGGGGGAACAGATAAGCAAATTGAATTGTAAATCTGAGTTTCTTCTCTAGACCTTCCTATACTGTTTTATCTTACATGTAAATAGGCTTTTAAAAAGTTGCTGATACTGGTAAGTGGCATCCGTGTTGGGTGCTTACATAAATGATGTTACTTTAGGTGGAGCCTTAAATAATTGAGCAGTTAAGCAGATTGGTGACTATATTGGCCCATGGTAAAATACCTTCCAGGATAGTCTCAAGCCTAACATTAGTAGTTTCTAAAACTGTTTCAGTTCAAGTTTAACTGGTGGATTCTAGAACTCCCAGAGTTGTCAAACACCCCTGATGTCTGACACCGTCAGCATGTACAACAAAAAAGGGTTAATTACAGTGTATATTTAAGGGAGTCACAGGATATGTAAATATAGTAAAACCTTGGTTTGTGAGCATAATTTGTTCTTGAAACATGCTTGTAATCCAAAGCACTTGCATATCAAAGAGAATTTCAAGAACCATTGGCTCAGTTGTGATCACGTGACATTTGCCATCACGTACTACTCGTATTGCAAGACATGCCTCGTTTATCAAGTTAAAATTCATCAGAAATGTTTGCTTGTCTTGAACAACACTGACAGAACAAGTTATTCTGCCATCTAAGGTTTGACTGCAATTCCATTGTGTTCTTTGGAGTCATGATTTGTCCTATATCCATGTTTGGGTAATAGCTGCATGGGTGAAAGAAAAAAGCATTTTGCTGAGGTCCCATCAATCAAAGGGATGAGACAAGCCAAGTCCACATCAGTTCCCTGTCGGCACTGATAGGCCTGTATCTTGTCTTCACGAAGCATTGCTCATGGCCTTCGGTGAATGTTTAATATGATTACCTCTCACCTATACGACGAGTTGCCTTTTAGCACCCAGCTGGACCCCAGTTTGACCTTTCTCAATTCTCCCAGTACAGGGGGAAGAAGGAAGGCTGATATTGTTGAACAAGTATAAGGGCCAACTAGAGACTTTTACTGATAATCCCAAACCTTAGCATTCTCCATCACTTGGATTTTACCCAGTATTCCTCAAGAAACATAGAGCCATACCCCGCTCCTTTTTTTAACCTACTAATAATCCTGCAATTTATTTCTTTTTACCAAGGAGAATTTAAGATGATTTTTAAAATAACCCACATTTCATCAAGATAGCATACATTTCAGGTGGGTGAGGAAGACCGAACAAAGCAGAAAGAGAGGTGCAGGCCTGAGGGGATGGGAACAGCAGATCTATGTGCGCTTTATAAACTGCTTTACTCCCTTTGCCATGCGAGGATGTGGGACTTCGTGCAAAAGCCACATGCAACTGCATCTTTCTGTCAGGCCAGTAAGAAGACAGTGTAGGTTGGGGCGCCTGGGTGGCTCAGTCTGTTGAGCGTCCGACTTCGGGTCAGGTTATGATCTCACGGTTCCTGGGTTCGAGCCCCGCGTCGGGCTCTGTGCTGACAGCTCGGAGCCTGGAGCTTGTTTCAGATTCTGTGTCTCCTTCTCTCTCTGCCCCTCCCCCACGCGCGCTCTGTCTCCCTCTGTCTTGAAAATAAATAAACATTAAGAAAAATTAAAAACAAAGAAGATGGCGTAGGCTGCATCAGGATAGGCCAGGTCTCACATTGGCTTTCTCAAAACCCATGCATATTACTACTTAGAAAAAGAGCACAGCTGACAGTTTTAGAAAATGAACCACCGTTAAATACACAACCACATTCACATATTTTGTGTCCTAGGTTGTGCCGGGCACGCTTCATTTTGGGTAATCTACCTAATAGCTCAAAGAGGTAGTTTCTGTGCTCTTACCTGTAAACAGATGAGGATGCTCAGGTTGGAAGAGGTAAACTGATTTACCTAAGGTCCCCCAAGCCAGGAATTATGTGGAATTGGGCGGTAACTCTTGTGTTCTGATTGCCAACCAGTTTGACTCTTCATGGGGATCATGTGTGCTAGGAAGTATGTGTAAAAAGTGTGTTCTTTAACTCCTCTATTTGCTTTCTCCTTACATAGGCATTTCTCACTAACTTATAATAATGGCATGTGGGGGTGGCGGCTGCCTGAATAGAAGTGAGAAGCAGCAGCTGACACCAAGGGAGGAGAAACCAGCGATTTCCTCTGGATAAGGACGGCGTAGCGAACAGTCCCACACCCTCATTAGCTCCAGAGGAGCCCAGCATAATTATGACATTTGTTAAGATGACCCCACATTATCGAGGAAAGCTTAAATTGTATTTATTATATTCTGTTTATGAAGGCAAAGGAGTGCTTTAAGAGTTCCATTTGGACTTATTTTACTGTTCAAAGGGAGACAGCATGATCTTATCTGGAAATGCATCTACCCAGACTCACCATGTCTGCACTGCATTGCCCCGATGAAGGTTGATGGATGTGAACAAGAGGTACATGCAATTGTCGAAATGAACCAGAAACTTGAGAGGCAAAAAGCTAGCATATTTGTTTAAAGCCCCAAGCATTGAAATCTACTGTAAGCACCATATAATATATTAAATTTGTCTTTTGCATTTAATTGCATGTGGAAATGAGAACTTACTCATTTCTATGAAGAACAAAATATGTTCAGGTTTCTTAAAAATCTATATTCTATGAAGGGTTTTTAAAATTTATATTCTAGTAAAGATTTTGTCCAGGTTTTTGTCAATCTACAAATGTACAATGGACCACACTGTTGATGTAGTGCAAAAATAAGCAAGAAATTAGCTGAAATGTACCTCTGCTAGGATACTGAAAAATCAAATGGATGCATCTAAAAGTATATAAAAGTTGAAGATGTGGAAAATATTCTTAGTAGCCTTTTTTCCCCAGTTTTTAAAAATTGCAAAAAGGACTTGTAAAAATGACAATGCATAGCATTTAAAAATCATTCTGAGAGGTGCCTGGGTGGCTCAGTTGGTGAAGCGTCCGTCTTTGGCTCAGGTCATGACCTCATGAGCCCTGGGTCAGGCTCTGTGCTGACAGCCCGGAGCCTGGAGCCTGCTTTGGAGTCTGTGTCTCCCTCTCTCTTGCCCTCCCCCACTCTCACTCTGTCTCTCTCAAAAATAAATAAAAACGTTAAAAAAATCCTTTTGAGCACTGAGGAAATGCAATGTTTGTTTACATCTTAAGGCATATATTCACTTTCTGTTGAGAGAGTGAAAATAGGTATTTTTTACTGTTTCTGAAAACAAGTTTTGGGTCTGAAATACATGTGTAAAATTTTGTTTTGAATGCATGTTTTTCTTATCTAACATGAGAAAGTAGGATGGCAGCTGCTAGCTTTGAAACCATGGTACTGTTGATAGGTTTACGCATCATGTTGTATTGACTAAACAGGCTGAGGAGAAACAGAAAAAAAACACTCTTTTGCTACAAATTTAGTGAATTATTTCCAAAAATAGTAGGCCTACATCATTTTCTTTTCTTCCCTGTCTATATGTTTATTCACTAATGCTTATTTTGAGCTCTTGTGTGAACCCATCTACATAACAAACGATAACGCTTTTTCTTTGGACTTCATTTCTTGTGTTACAGGTGGGCCAGCCATGAGAGGGTACCTTGTGGCCATATTCCTGAGTGCTGTCTTTCTCTATTATGTGCTGCATTGTATATTATGGGGAACAAACGCCTATTGGTAAGTTTCATTTTTGCTCTTTAAAAATAATTCCCAGGGCACCGAGGTGGCTCAGTTGGTTGAGTGTCTGACTCTTGATTTTTGGCTCAGGTCATGACCCTGGGGTCGTTGGATCAAGCCCCACGTTGGGCTCTGCACTGAGCATCGAGACTGCTTAAGATTCTCTCTCTCTTCCTGTGCTCTTCTCCCCCACTCATGTGCACGCGCTCTCTCTCTCTCGAATAAAAAAATAAAACTAAATAAAAATGATTCCTAAACTAGGAAACTAGTCTTTGACACAGTCACACAAATGATGTTAGAAGGACCTATAAAAAAAAAAAAACAACTCTTTAACATTTTGAGCCTTCTTTAGCTTTCCATGCTAAACTGGGGTTTTACCATTCTAGTGTCTTGTACATTGTAGCTTTAACAGTTTTCAAACTGATAAAACAGCACCTTATTTCTATTGACATCAGTGAAGCAGTGGTGTTGCCCATCTCTGGAACATAATATTCTTTATATAATATTTCATCTCCTTGAATTGATGGAGTAATTCTTGGACTCAGTGGTTCTTGACTGTTGAGCCTAAAATGCTTGGATAAGATAGTGATGATTAAAATAGAGACACTGCATATGGTTTTCTTTGTTTAAAAATATTCGGTGCATGATGACACACATTATGAAACCACTTTGACTTGAAATGTCTCCTAAAACTTTGAAGAAGCACAGATAGTTTTATGGCAGAGAAAACTTATGAAATAAGCTTTTCATCCTTTTCCCTAATTGTCCTTTGGCTAGGAGTAAAGTTTTGATGACCTTTAAATCCTGAATGGATGGTAGTATATGATATCAAAATAAGTCACATGACAATTTTCTATTCTAGATCATGTTTCTGGTTGTGTCCCCCTCCACCCCCGTCTAGATAAAAAAAAGTTCATGCTTCTGAATTTACTTCACCACTTGTTGATTGAAAAATTATTGTAATGCTCTTCATGGAAGGAAGTTAGGCAGATGGTCACTAGAAAAATCCAATGCCAGGTGGGGGTGGGGGGTGGCCCAAAGTTTCTAGGCCTTGGACTTAACTACTGAGCTAGAGGACTTAGAAGTCTGATTATACACCACATGAAGGTTATACACGGTGTTCTCTCCTTCCATCTTTGCCGCATCCTGTCTCTGTACTACTCTTAGTAAGGGAAGGTAAGAATAGAAGAGAAAGCAAGGAGTTTACTTTGTAAACAAATCCTGTTGTGTCACAGGGGAAAGGATAAAGAGGACAATGCAAAGAGTGTTGAATTCTGCAGTCTTTTGTCATTCGGGTTTGAGAGTGTTTATGACCCTCCTAAGCTAACCCGTGATACTAGTCACAGAAAATAACGGGGGAAATTACCTCAGGTGGGTTTTGTGCTGTGAACTTACTTCCTTAAAAACTATTTAAGACAGGTCACTTTTTAATTTTTATTTATTTATTTTTATTACTTTTTAAATGTTTATTTAGAATATGTGCTGCTGAAACGAGCACATTAATGTTTATTTAGAGACAAAGACAGAGCATGAATGGGGGAGGGTCAGAGAGAGAGGGAGACACAGAATCGGAAGCAGGCTCCAGGCTCTGAGCTGTCAGCACAGAGCCCGACGCGGGGCTCGAACCCACACACCGTGAGATCATGACCTGAGCTGAAGTCAGAGGCTCAACCGATTAAGCCACCCAGGTGCCCCTAGACAGGTAACTTTTTTAAGCCACCCAAAGGTTGTCTTCAGAATATCCTAAAAATTTTTCTGTTCGACTAACCTTAGAAACCAAGTAATATCTTTTACTTCATTTTGTCCTCAGAATGTAATTTGGTTTTTATGATCTAATGTGCTGATCCACCATATTTTTGTACCTTCCTAACATATAAATCAAGGGATTCTTGCCATGTATGGTAGTCACAAAAGATGTTTCTCTAATAAGGACTTTACTAGTTTCATAGTTTAGAAATCTAGCAGTTCTTGGGCGTCTGGGTGGCTCAGTCATTTGAGTGTCTGACTTCGGCTCAGGTCATGATCTCACGGTTCATGAGTTTGAGCCCCTCATCAGGCTCTCTGGGCTGACAGCTCAGAGCCTGGAGCCTGCTTTGGATTCTGTGTCTCCCTCTCTCGCTGCCCCTCCCCAGCTCAGACTCTGTGTGTGTGTGTGTGTGTGTGTGTGTGTGTGTGTGTGTCTCAAAAATAAAAACATAAACCTAGAAGTCCTAACTATGTGGATTTTTAAAAAATTGAGACTACTTTTAGTTTGTGTCCTGTGATTATAGAAGAACATGGATTAGTTTTTTAGATGAATTCTTCACATAATTGATCATTAATAAAGTCTTCTGTTAGGCCGTTACGAACCTGGCTAGCTCTGGATCCTGCCACTCTGTCCCCCTCATTTATTTTTGTTGTCATGCTCTGTCTTGCTTCACAATACCCTTTTAAACTGTGGAGACGAGCACTCCATTCAGGAGACCCAGAAGGTCCTAACCTGTGCCAAGAATAGAGGAGAGTGAGATAGGACTCTGAATGGTGTGATTTGTGGAGTCCAGATCACAAGGCTGCCTCTTTAAAGCTTCAGGTCTGTGTTTCTATGGTAGGTGCGCCCAGTTGTGGCATGGGGGACCTAGAGAGTCATGTGCACTGGAGTGTGGTGGGTTTGGCAGGCTTTGGGGAGACTTCCAAGAAGTCAGCCTGCTTGTAGCTTCCACAGTGTGGTGACCCCTAGCCCTTCTCGAAGGGCCCTTTGTTCACTGCTGGTTGAATCCCTTCTGGGTCGCTTGGCACCTCACCCTTTTTCACCCTCTCGCCTTGTATCCGTGCATCCTCAAATATGCGAAAGGTCCTGGAGAAAGTATGGTCATCCCTCAAGGGTTTCTGTGAGGATTTTTAATTCCATGCCGGAGAAGTCTTTCAGCGGTTGTCTCCAAGTGGATTCCCAGGGCATTTGCTTTCCTTTGGGCGGGCTTCCTGGTTCTGGTTTCTGAGTGACCCTGTTTTTGTCTCCTAGGGTGCCACCTGTGGAAATGAAGCGGAGAAATAAGATCCAGCCTTGTTTATCGAAGCCAGCTTTTGCCTCTCTCCTGAGGTAAAAAGATAAAAGAAATTGTGACCTACATGTTTAAAATGTGTTTGTAATCCTTTTCACGCTTGTTAACTTTTTTTCGTATGAAAAGTATGAAAGTAGACTTTAGCAGCGTAAAGTAGACACTCTATATTTAAGGAAGAGCTTGAATATCCCGTCTCTTTTTGTGCTTTTGGTCAGAGCTCTGCATATATTTTCAGAAAAGGCATTCAAGAACTCAATCAGACCAGTTACTCTTTTTACACAGGTGAGATTAGAGAGCTCTGTTTGTATTTGATCATAAAAAGTGAACTATTCTTCAGGGCTTTATTTCTCCCCATGTTGTTCCCATGTTGTTTTTTACCCTTATTATTTTGTAGCTTTTTTTCCCCCTTGTCTCTAGGTTAAACTTCATGATGAGAAGTTTTTCCTCACCATGACTTTCAGTGAACTACTTGGAATGTAAATAACGATCTTTATATAGTTGTCAGGACTTGCAGAATATCCACAAATATTCTTTTCCTCTTTCACCTCAACTGTGACAGATTGCTGGTCAAAACGCTTCTAGAGAAATAGAAATAACAGTCTGGTCATGTTTAATTGTGTAAAACAGGTACAAGCTTTTCAATATATTATCCATTAAGGATCAAAAGTTTATATATTTGTAAATTTTCTTTTCATTGCGTAGTATACTGCATGTTTCCATGACTGGTTCTTAACCTTTTAAAATCAACTCTCTAGGAAACTGGAGATACATAAAATATTTCTGCATATGTTTACAAGTATATCATGGCTACTATAAGCACTTTATAAGATGATAAATCTTTCCAGTTAGGACCACTGCAAAACTAGAAGAGTGGTTTTAAACTTTTTTAACCATGACCCCATAGTAAGAAATCAATTTTACCTTGGAACCCAGTATACACTGGGTATGAATACATTTTACTTTGGAAGCTGGCATACATAAATAAAGCTGGACCCCTGAGAATGCTGACACTCTCAAAACTAAGTCTGGGACACAGATCATATGTCATGCAGGAAGGGCCCACCCTCACCTGTTTCCTTAGTCTGAATATGGTGTGAGTTCTTAGCCCAGCTCTGAAGACCTAAAGCTCGTGTGACTTGCCCAAGGTGTAATGGCTCCTGAGTGGCTACTATGGATGCAAATGAAGCCAGAATGAAACTGAAGCTATTTCACCCCTATTCTGTGCTTTATTTCCATTTTGTCATACAGCCACTGAAACCCCAGGGCACTCTGATCTGCACCTGCAGGTTTTAGACTAACAAAAGGCAAAGCTGATATGACAGAAAAAATGGGGCCAAGTGTGGGGGATTGGGGTAAGGGTGAGTTTGACTTGTTCCTTCTCTTGCATTAAAAGCACTTTGATTTTCTTTTTTTCTACTTCATAGTGGTTCCATAAAGAAGTAATATGGAGTTGAAATTCATTCAATCATTTATTAACAGTAGGGAACCTGTCTACTCTGTGCTGGTTGCTAAAAGTGAGGGGAAAAAACAGAGGCACATCCTATCCTCATCGAATGGTCTCTCTTGTCTGAGAGAGGACCTGAGTGGGGGCAGTGGGGCATAGCTCAGGACAGAGCAGGCAATAAGAAGAGCATGTCCATAGTTGTTGTTCTTGAGTAAGTCTTAATGCCAGCAAGAATCCTAGGTGCATCGAACTGTTTTTTATTTTCATTTTTATTTTTACTTTTTTTTTCATAGCTGACAAAACTTCACACATATGGTACTTTTTAATTTGGGAGTGGCTTAACATCCGTGCTTTATTTCCCCTTATTACCTCCTTTGTCTCTTCCTGTATATGGCTAACATTTCCTCACTTGGTATTGATTTGTTTTTAAATTTTGATCCCCCTCCCTAGCCTCTAGAGTTGTGACAAAACTTTGGTTCCACAGCCTGGGTAGCGTTTCCATTTTGGTTTTGTAGTTCCATTGCACATTCCATTCTCTATTCTATTTAAATTCCGTTTAAGGTGACTTTTCAATAATTTTACGTTTTAAAGTTTGTTTATTTTGAGAAAGAGCAAGAGAGCAAATGGGGGAGGGGCAGAGAGAGAATCTCAAGCAGGCTCCGTGCTGTCAGTGCAGAGCCCAACTCGGGGGCTCAATCTCATGGACTGCGAGTTCATGACCTGAGCTGAAATCAAGAGTCTGATGCTTAACCAACTGAGCCACCCAGGCCCCCCAAATAATTTTAATATTAAAACATAAGACCATAAATAAGCATTGAAGTGAATAAAAATATACTTTAAAAATAGTTACACAATCGCAAATAGTCCGTATATCAACGTGAGTATTATACTTCAGTTGTCTTCATTTGTGATTTTAGAAGGCTGCATATATTGTAGGCATTTGGGGGAAATGATTCTTTTCCTTTTCTTGCAGGTTTCATCAGTTTCACCCTTTTCTGTGTGCAGCTGATTTTAAAAAGATTGCTTCCTTGTATGGTGGCGATAAGTTTGATTTGCCCTATGGGATAAGAACATCAGGTCAGTAATATTATTCTTACCCAGCCCTATTAATAGGAGTGTGTTTTGATGTGAACCACATGTTTATATAATTTTAAGGCCTTTTCATCTTACTGCTTCATGAGGATTCTTAAAGGAAATGATTCGGCAATTTGTTGAAGGAAATTAAATTTTAATTCAGAAATCCCTACTCCTTTTTGAGGCAGTGTGGAATTCTAGAATAAAACGGGAAGTTTGTTGTTGTTTTTTGAGAAACTGCTCTTTACTTTTGTCTAGCTATGGTATTATTCATGAGTTCTGATGCTGTATTTTATTCCAGTATAGAATTAGCAGGATAAACCTGTGGGTTAACTTCCTTCCTGTCTCCCTTTTTGCCTTTTTACCTCTGAGTTTTATTTTATTCCATCAGTGTAAGTTCTAACTCCTTGATCAGCCTTTTAACCAGTGGGTATTTTGCTAAATTGAGAGAGAAATTACTCTATCTGCTAATGACAAAACCGTTTTCTCTCCACTTACTGACAACTGATTGGCCTTAAGCAGCTTTATGTTGTGGATTTTTGAGAGACCCTAAAAGCCCAGTAGGTGACAAGCTTAGTTTTCTGAGTCAGATTTTATTTATTCAGTGGATCCTGTTATGTGTGTGTGTGGTGTGTGTGTGTGTGTGTGTGTGTGTGTGTGTGTATGTGTGTGTGTATAGGTTTAAAAAGAAATATTGCAGAGAATTTGATAATTTAATACATTTAAATTTGCTGAATATTGGTTTCTATACTAATATCAGTTTCAAAGGCTCTATTCTACACTAGTATCATCTGATGTTGGTATTTTTTTTAAAAATGTCTTATTATTTATTTTTGGGAGAGAGAGACAGACACAGCATGATCAGGGGAGGGGCAGAGAGAGAGGGAGACACTGAATCTGAAGCAGGCTCCAGGCTCTGAGCTGTTAGCACAGAGCCCAACGTGGGGCTCGAACTCACGAACCATGAGATCATGACCTGAGCTGAAGTCAGACTTAACCGACTGAGCCACCCAGGCACCCCAGATGTTGGTATTTTGGGGGTTACTTTTTCAGAATTGTTGTCAGATTAGGCATCTTTTTTTTTTTTTTTTTACCCCCCTGGAGTTTTCAGGAAGTGTCCTTAGAGTAGTTTTGAGCGTATCTATTGAGTAGTGCCTGCTAACTGCAGTTGTGTTGTTAATTTCCACCAAGGAATAAATCCACATGGATTTACAAGTTTGAAATGGGTTGGGGGAGGGATGGGGGGGGGGAATACCTAGGGTTGCTTACTAGGTATCTAAGAAGCCATAATTCCTTTTATTTATAATATGCCATTTGTTTTCTAGCGGAATATTTTCGACTTGCTCTTTCAAAACTGCAGAGTTGTGATCTCTTTGATGAATCTGACAAGTGAGTTTATTTCCTCACTTTTGCTTGACTTTTAGTTTTAGCTAAGGTGGTTCAAAATATGCACCCCAATGTAAAATGTCTTCACTCAAGAAAATTCCATAGTAGTTGTGCATGACTAAAATGTCTAGTAGTTGTTTCCATGACACTTCAAATAAACACATTACAAAATTAATTTAGAAACTGCAAAACTGGTTGCCTCAGAAGTTTGCAGAGTCTTATGATGAGCAATCCTAGTCCCAGGTCAAGACATTTTAACCCACATTCACCTCTCCTAAGTTGTTGTTACTAGAGAATTAATTCTTTGCCCCTGTTAATCAGCTCACAGCCCCTCCATAGGCTGTCTCCTGTACCTTCCTATGTATCTTCTGATGGCTCATGAGGATCTGTTTTGTTTCATTTGAATATTGGATTTCAGAAGCAGCTCTCTTCCTCCTATTCAGAATTATACTGGAGGAAAGAGAACAGTTGGTTGAGATAATACTTCTTCTGACTACAAAAGGTAACTTAATTTGTAGAAAATTCTGGTGTCAACTGAACCATCTAGGAATGAAATTGCTAAAGAGAGACTCTTTAGCTGATACACTTATTTTGACAGAGGTAGACTTTCTGTACAGATTCTTCATCTACCCTTTAGGATTTGGCCAGTGGTCCATTGGGGGGGATGGAATAGGCACTCCATTAAAAAGCAAAATGACAGAATTTTCCCTCTTGCCCAAGAGGACAGAAGTGCTATTTAGCAAATACATAAATGAGAGTAGTGGACAGAGATGTGAAAATGGGGATAGAATTTACAGAACAGAGCTGGAGGAGCAATGCTAGATTTTGTCTGAAATTCTCTTTTTTTCTCTGAGAGCCCAGATGATCGAAGTGTGGATTATGTAATGTTGGCTCATTTCAGCTCGTACTTACTTATTACAATTTAAAACTATGCCATCAACTTAATTTGTTTTTGATTGCATATGAACAGCAACCATGTATGTACTTTTCTAGCCTAAATTTTATGTAGCTCATGGGTTGAATTTTGTGCAGATCTTTGGCATATGTGCATTATGTCCTGCTCTCTAGTTTTTACCACTACCCTGCAAAGTATGCTTGATAGTCTTTTTTTTTTTTTTTTTTTTAATGGAGAAACTAAAACTAGGCAAACCTACATAGTTTGTTACAGTGGGTAAAAGCTACAGCCAGGATGTGAACCTAGAGAGCACCATCCAGTGCCCGGATGTGTGACTTAAGAGTAATAGTGACTGTACCTTAAATATTTGGAGCAAGTGTCTACAAGGTCCTAGTCCCTGTAAATGTGAGCTACTGCCAGGATTCTTGGGTGTGTATGACTAGAAGTTTCACTCTTTCCTGGTTTTTATCTTAGAACTAGACTGTACCATCTGTAGGTGCTTTCAGAAGCCCTTCCCACACAGGAATTCATCATCTGCGTGTGCCTCAACCAGGCTTGTCCCTCTCTTCTTGCTGACGTGGTCTTGCTGTTTCCTTTCCTCCTTTGTCACTGAGCATGGACCCCACTCCCAACCTCAACCCATGTCAGGCTCTTAGCATCACCTGTGTTGGAAGACAGGTGGGTGTGGGTGGTGAGGAGGGCTGGAAGATCTTGCTGATGGCACAGGAATCCTTTAGTCTGAGTTTGTCAAGAGAAGTAGAATAGAATGTGCAGTCAGAGACTTTTCAGGCACAGAGGGAATGGAAAATCCCCTTGTGGGATCTCTTCGGAGTGCACACCAAGAAGCAGTCACATGATCAGCCTTGCTGAATTGCTTGTTTGTGCAAACCTGTTTTCCTAGGGACTTGACAAAGAGTATTTTGAAAGTAGATGAGAATATACTTGGGACAGTATTTCCTATTTCATATTAACTTTTGGGATGGGTTCACATGTAATAAACTATACCTGTATTTTAAGCAAGCCATTATACATTTATCTGAATGGCACTGTATAACACAAAGACAGTCACTGGCCAGTCTATGCCTGAGCAGTGGATTTTATTTTATTTATTTATTTTAAAAATATTTATTTATTTTGAGAGTGACCACACATGTATGCATGCACACAGGGGAGGGATAGAGAGAGGAGAGGGGGAGAATCCCAAGCAGTCTCCGTGCGGTCAGCGCAGAGCCTGACTTGGGACTCGAACTCCTGAACTGTGAGATCATGACCTGACCTGAAATCAAGAGTTGTATGCTCAACCAGCTGAGCCACCCAGGCACCCCTGAGCAGTGTATTTTAAAGGCAGAATATACTCCAGAAAGGCAGAATGTACTACCCTGCCTTCTTGTTGCCTCAGAGTAAACTGTTCCCTAAGTGACCTTAAACATCTCCCATTTCTCCTCTCAGCCTGGGGAAAAATGCTCTAGGACAAACAGATCTGAGAACAGTCTCTTTCTCAGGCAGAGAGAATGAACTGCCCCCAGCTGTGGATTCAGGAATGGGGTTGGGGGTGAGGGGGGCGCCCCATGGACCAGGAGGAAGCCTTGTTGGCATGAGCTGCTCACTGGGTCAGTGGGTCTGTAGGGTCGGGATTGGGATGAGCAGAGAGGGGAGCTCTACTCTTTCCATCCCCTTCCTCCTTGGGCTGGTCTCCACTGATTTTATTCTTACTTTATCCTCCTGGTTTCTTCCAGAAGGTTCAGACATTTGGTCATTGTTTCAAATCCGAATCCTTTACAGTACTACCAGATGTAAGTCCTAGTTTTGTTCAGTTACATTATTCAGTTCACGTGATGCCCTCCATTGGGACAGATTACACTGTGAATGGGAAAGTTCTAAATACCAGATGCATTTACAAGAGAGGAGTCTTCCTCTTTCCCACAGGTGTCACATAAACGAAGTCTGCAGGTTAGCATGTTATTACCCATTTGGTTTTATTTATCTTTTTGTTTTTAACAAGAAGTATACTCTTTGGCTTTTCCCTTTATATTGTTTAGTTTCTCTCCTGAGCAATGACCCACCAGGTTGGGGTAGGGTAACCACCCAGGCACCCGTACGTTGCCTAAAGAATCGTGATTACCTAAGCTTACCTGTCTGTGTTGTGTTGTGCAGCTTGAGGGCCAGACTCAAAAGCAAAGTGGTGAATTGTAGAGAATCGTTAGAGGCAGGAAGGGTGGAGATCTAGTCCAACCCCCTCATTTGAAAGGTGAGAGAGCTGAGGTCCAGAGAGGTTATGTGGAGGTCTGTAAATTTCTGTTTTCAGTACCTCCTTTCACATTTTAACAGAGTAAAAGACAGGAAAGACCGCACAACCGAATGTCTTAAACTGAGCATCATCTGAAGAGCTAAGGGGAAGAGAATTCTGGAATTGTGAATTCTTTTGGATATATTGTTAAGGATTTCCAGGGCTATAAATCTTGTGCATTATTGAATATAGCTTATGCCTTTATTCTTAACCTCAAGCCATTTTTAACCAGATGATCTTTAATACTTCGGCAGGGTTAAACCAAATCCTCTCCAAGTTACATGTGTCAGTTCACTGAAAACACATATGTTAAATAGGTTTCTTTTGTTCTCTTAAAGATACATGATCTCCATAGACTCTTCTCTTCAAGGAGAGCTTGAAAAACAGGGTTTTGGGGGAGGGGAAGTAGAGGGAGGAAAGGGGCGGGCAGTAAGGAAGTGGGCAGGCATGGGACTGCTAAGTAGATGAGTCAGTACTTGTGAAAAACGGCACAGTTTTGTGTCCTTGGGCAAGTTCCTGCATTTCTGAACCTTAGTTTCTTGTAAAAGAGGGTAATGGTGCTACATATGCACCTTATGCCATGGTCAGTTTTGATAGTTAATAGTTAAGTCAGTGAAACCATTGCACAGTCATTAAGTCAACGTAAGCATCGGTACTGTCTTTGCAACTTCCTGTGAGTCTAGAATTATCTGGAAATAGAAAGCTTACATTGAAAACATGACCACTGAGCTTCTATATGAATGTTCATAGGAGCATTAGTCATAGTAGCCCCAAAGTGGAAACACCCAAATGTCCAACTGCCGAATGAATAAATTAAAGGTATATCCGTATAAAGGAAATTATCTGGTCATAAAAAGGAATGGGGTACTGATTCATGCCACAACATGGACGAACTTTGAAAACACCATGCTCAGCAAAAGAAGCCAGTCATGAAATAGCAAGTACAGGTATAGTTACATACGATGCAACCCACGTACCACATACAATTACTGCATGATTCCAGTTACAGGGAGTGGCCAGAATAGAAGCGCTATAGAGACAGAAAATAGATTTGTGGCGGTCAGGGGTGGGGGAGGGGAAATGGAGAGCAAGTGCTACTGGCTGTGGGTCTGAATTGGGTGGTGGTGATTGTTGCACAGCTTTGAATATGCTAAAAGCTAGTGAATTTTAGGTAAAAGGATGAATTTCACGACACGTGAATGATATTCCCATTCAAAAAATAAAATGTTTTTGAAAAGAACTGGGGGTGGCAGTGACCTCTCGTTTCCTCTCTAGCCTCTGTGGCACTGTGTTCGGAAGGGACTGTGAAGCCGTGCCTAGAACCAATGGTTTCTCTTTGTCATCTTTTCTGTATACTGCTGCTGCTGAGTTCTTGGGACCCTGGTTGCTCCCTTTATTCCCCAAAGCACAGCTCACATGAGGGGGCCATGGTTTACACACTTCACTAACGATTGAGGATATTTAAGGAAGTTGTATCACAGAAAAGCAATACTTAAAATGTGCGCGTGTTACAAGGCCCTGACCCTTTCTGGCTGGCTGTGCGTGTATCTCTTTAGCACCAGTCTGCCCCCCAGCCCCGGGGCATGCTGCCTTCTCCTTAGTGGGAACACATTCTCCCTCAGCCAAAGCGGCAGAAACCCTGAATCACAAAATCTCAGCTCCCACTTAAATGCGTGAACCAGGGGCCCCTGGGTGGCTCAGTCGGTTGAGTGTCCGACTTCCGCTCAGGTCATGATCTCACGGTGTGTGAGTTCGAGCCCTGCGTCAGGCTCTGTGCTGACAGCTCGGAGCCTGGAGCCTGTTTCAGATTCTGTGTCTCCCTCTCTCTCTGCCCCTCCCCTACTCATGCTCTGTCTCTCTCTGTCTCAAAAATAAATAAAAACCTTAAAAAAAAAATTTTAAATGCGTGAACCAGCTCTCCACCTCCCCCTGTCACCATTGCATTCTGGGAGGCTGCCAGATTCTGTGAAGAGTGTGCGAGGCCAGCACAGGCGGTCACAGAGTAACTCTACATAAATACCTTACTGAGCCGAAGCACCGGTGCTAAATCGGTTGCCTGCTCATTGGACACGGGTTTGTGACAGCTGCCTAGTTGCTCACCCAAGCGGGATCCATTATGTTACATCAGCAGAACGGGGCCAGATTGGCAACCAGCTGGGGCGGGAGCGTGGCTTCAGAGAACTTAAAAAGAGGACAAAGATGGAGACTTCAGTTATTTAAGGAAAACAGCCCAGGCTCTAGAAAGGTTCTCAATGTCTGCATCACTACTCTGGGCATCCTGCTGTTTTGCAAGGTTTCTTTACATGGTAGCATTTTCAGCCTGGAGAACTTGAGGCCGGGGGTGGGGGTGGGGGTTGGTTGGGGGAGTTGTGATTCTGTGTCAACAGAGTGAGTCATAGGTGGTGAAAAGGCAGGAGCAGCCACAGTCTGTTTCATAACAGCCATTGTTGTCACATGTTGAGTGGAGATACAGAAACCGGGGTACATGTGCCAGAGGACATGGTCTCCTGCAACGTAGAGTAACAACATTTGAGACCTCGGTGATTCCCTTCACAAAAGGGCAGACTAAGTTCCTAGAGGTTAGGTCTCTAGGCCAAGGTCCTGAAGATGCTGAATGGGGGAGCCAGAACCAGCAGTCAGGTCTCTAGCCACAGCCCATTGCTCAGTGTTTCAGGGTCTTCAGACTGCAAGTAACAGTAGCCTAAGAGTGATTTAAACAAAGCAGACCTTTATTGTCTCCCATATCGCCTAGATATGTGGGTTCATGTCTGCAGGCTTGTGGTTCCATCTTGCAGGCTGCGTGTGGCTGCACAGACTGGATGGCACAGCTCCAGGGAGTGTCCGTTCACACATACAGTTACTTGACTGGTGCACCTTGTAGGTGGACAGTGTACAACTTGCACATCTGTATGGAGCCGCTCTGGTTGTGTGACTGAATTAGCGGCTCAGTGATGTCAGGGCAGCTTCTCTGTGGCTCTCTCTCTCTCCCTGTTGTAAGATGACTGCCGCTGCTCTAACCGTATGTTGTCACATATCAGCATCTAAGAGGAAGGGAAGGGGTAGATCAGAAGAAAGCCTTCTTTTCAAACTGTGCTCTTGCGGGGGGCGAAATCTTTTCTGGAGCATCTAATAGACTCTCTAATGTCTTTCTGCCCCAAGGGTGGGTCACGGGGCCACCTCCAGACCGACCGTTGTTAGGCTTTACGGAAGCAGGGCTCTACCGGCAGGTACACAGGGTAGTGGGTGTGGGAGAATGACCAGTGAGATCTGCAGAGATTGTTAGGCTGAAGATGAGGTGGTCTATTTTAATGTGTATGATACTGCTGAAGGGAAGAGTGGATGTCAGAAAGCATTCAGAAGACAGGCCACAGGCCACTTGAAGTGGGCAATTCACGTCTACTTTCTCTGTATTGATGGTGTTGATGTTTACCTCTGTAGAGCGTAGGAACTCTCCTGGGTTTTGCCTGACTTGATGAGAAGCATGCCTTTCACCCGGGGGAAGAGTAATCTCTCACCGTAACTGTTTCAGCAGGCTTCCAGATTTTCCATTAACGGGTTTGGGCACTCTGGAGTGATTTTGTTTTCTGGATGAGCAGTTTGGGGCATGTGCATTTCCCCACCTGTTCCTGGGGTGGGGGAAAGAAGAACGGATAGCTGCTTTTCCAGACACAGAGTAAGGAAACAGTCACCATCCTTCATGTAACAACCAAACTGATTCCTAGAGTGCAGACACAGCCTATGAGCCAGGAAGTTTTAGATCGGAGGATACAGGAATATGAACAGTACTATTCTTGCCCTCTAGAGACTCAGAATTCCCTGTAGTTATTTGTGCGTGAAAGTTGTGTTAATTAAATATGGTAAAGTTATACTGTACCCAAGGGACCCTGGAAATTACCGTTTTACACCTCAGGGAACAAGGGGATCCAGGAGCCCAGACCAGGTGGAGGGAAGCCAAGGAGATGATGGATCAACTTTTTGGTAATATGTGGTGACTGCTGGGGAGAGAGGGGTGAGGTGTGTGGTTCAGACTGTGTACCTGTACCATGACGTGTTTCCCACAGTCACGGGGGTGTCGTGAATACTAGCTATAGATAAGCTGCTATTGCTACAGAGTGGTCCTAGGGATGCCCCTAAAACAGTTTCTAGTGTTATACATGATCCTCAGAAAAATATGTGGGTCTTTGCAATATCCCTTACAAGGAGGAAACGTGAAATTTCACTGACAAGATTTCCTTTCAGAGGCTTAGGCAAACTTTTTTTTCATGACAAAGGGCCTTCCCTCCTCCCAGCTGGCCCCTCCAAAGCTAACAGAGAAGAACATAGAAAGTGAAATTTCTCAAAATATGGTGACCATCGAACTGTGACCCGTCTTTAGAATTAGAGTTCTTTTGAGTGAGGCAGTGTCTCTAAGATTTCTTCCCATTTTTCCCAAGCCCTTAAACCTCCCGGGACAATGGACAGGAAGAGGCTACAGAATTGTGTACAAGGCATGGCCTTCTCTCTGTAGCTAATCCTGGGGCTCCTGTAGTAGGAGCTCTGCACCGAGCCCTCTCCTCCCTTTTCTCTTGACTGGAAGGCTTGATGGGATCTGTGAAGGGAGGTCCAGGACCTGGAGCCTGCGTGGGGACCAGGAATGTGACACATTAGTATAGCAGATGGTTGCTTCTCTTATCACAGTGCTCTTTTGGCCACACAAGGATCTAGGGCTTGATGACCAACTGCAGTCCAGTCTGATAAACATACCACTGAGCGGAAACTTCTGTGAACACTAAGGTTGAGCCTGTTGGCTTATTGCTGAGCAGTGATTATGGAACTGGTTGTGTCTGGGACGGAGTTGAGCTACCTCTTTACGGGTCAACTTCAGGGATCAGACTTGTGGGGTCGGTGGTCCTTCGATGAGGCTCCAGGGTTGGAACTCCGGAGACACGGCAGTGGTGTGCAATCCTGTCTAGCCTCGTATGTTTGATGATGTTAGAGTCAGTCAGCCTGGTGTCAGGCTGGAAATCCCAGGCCAGGCTGGATGCTGTAGCTGCAGGGGCACGTGGGAATAGGGAGGTGGGAGAGGGCTTATCTGGGTGCCATAGTTACCAATAGCTCTCCTCCTTCCTCATATAGGTTACATAGGAACAGAGCTGTTATTTGGGTCCTGTCTGTTCCTAGGCACCTCCTCCCCTATGCCCAGCCTTGCTTGGCAGGTAGATGGAGCCAGCTCCACAGCTTCAGCCTCTGATTTGTATTAAACTGATCCCGAGGTTATGGAAGGAAAAGTCAAACAAGCTGTGCATGTGAGAAGTACCCTCGTCACATAGAGTATTCATAAGATGGATCCGGTGAGGTTGATAACAATATACCCAGAGAGGAAAGGGTTTTGAATGTTTGCCAGTCTTCCCATCTTCTCCGTGCCACCTGGTGGCAGAGCACTGTGGATAAAGTTGCCTTCCTGGAAGTGGGATTAATGTCAAACTTGCAATATAAAAGCATCTAGACGCATGTTTCTTTCCTAAGACAAGCATTTAAAAAATGTGCTCTGGAGCACACTGCGATCTGTCCATGATAGGAGTTTCGGAGTTATATCCTCAGTGCTTGTTGGACATGTTTCCCCCTGCCCCCCCTGCCCCGTCCCCGTCCCTGATATCTGTGAAACTGGATTTTCTTGTTTTTTGTAGCAGAGCAGACACTGATTTAGACGTGACCCTTGAATTTGGGAGCTAAAAGTCCCAAATTAAAATGTGTAAAAGTGTTTTCGAGTATTAAAAACTTACCAAATATGTGAGCTAAACAAATTCTAAGGAAAGAGGGTCAATTCATATGTATACGAGGGTGTACATTGTCTCTTCTTGGCAGGGCCAATGTTTGGCTCTTTTTAATTATTCCTATATTCCTTCATTCTCTATGTTTATTATTTTTTTTAAGTTTATTTAAGTAATCTCTACACCCAGTATGGGGCTTGAACTCCTGACCTTGATATCAAGAGCCACACGCTCCTCTGAGCCAGCCAGGTGCCCCTCTTCAGTTTAAATATTCTACAGTATTTGTGCAATTTTGCTACTCATTAATTTCCCAAGAGCCTTGTGGTCTAGAGTTCATCTGTTTTGCTTTATTTCATGGTTCTTAGAGAAATAGTTTTTTTTCTTTATACTTTCATGTCTTGAGGGTCCTGAAAGGACAGTTGCAAAAGGCTTCCCCTCTGTAGTCTTGTCCCCTGAAGGAGAAGGACATGATCCGAGTTGTCTTTTCTCCAAGCTTGGTTGGGAGGTAGTGAGAGCCTGGAGATGGGTTCGGGGTTGCTGAGAGCGAATGGCACACAATCCAAAGTCCTAGGCTAGTCCCAGCCAGCAACAGGAAGTCGCGCTTCATCATCTACTTTAAAGCTGTCTGCCAGGAACACAGTGAACTTTGAGTTTATATTGGTTAAGCTCCAAGGAGCAGTACATGTTTGGGGAATTGAAGTGCTCATGGGCGGGTCCAAGGAAGCTACCCCTTACCCACCAGATTGCCAACTGTCTCCACACTGATGAGACGCAGCAGTGACCCAGAGCTAGGAACTCAGGGGAGTGGGCAACGCTGGTGAAAAAAAGGACGGCTATGTAACATAAGTACACTTGTGTCAACATTAACATGCAGCATCGCAGGCCAAGTGGTGTTTTTGTTGTCCAAGGGTCTGGATGCAAATCCCGATTCTGCCTCTTGGGAGTATGACTTGGAGATGTAACCAACACTTCTCTGAAGTCCTTTCTTCATTTGTAAAATGGGAGTATCGGGCTTACCTGTCTGAGCAGGTGGTTATGAGATTCAAGCAAGGGACCGTGCATGGACTCATAAGCAGCTTTAGTTTCTAGCGATCATATACTTCCTATGAAATGTTATTTATTGAATTCTGTATCTTTCTAATATATCCCTAGACCTGTAAGTCACAATCGGTTCTTTTTCTACTTGGGCAACAAATGAAATTTGGTTCTGGAAAGTATGGAACGAGTGCTTGGAATCACCCACTTATACGAAAGATGTCTCAACCTCTCACTTGTCTGTTTGCCCAGCAGTGTGCCATGTAAAAAGTGCGTGGTGGTTGGTAATGGAGGAGTTTTGAAGAATAAGACATTAGGAGAAAAAATTGACTCCTATGATGTAATAATAAGGTAAATATATTTCCTGTTTGCTAACCTGGAATTGTTTAAAAAAAAAAAAAAACATGGTTTCCTATTTTAGTATGACTGTGTTTTAAAAGGAAGAAGAGTTGCTTAGATAAGTTTATTATGTAACTGGTCTCTCAGTTGTTGGCTAGAGTAGGCCTAGATTTCAGGTCGTTGACTCAACAAATATTTATGAAGTTTCCTTAATATGCCAGGCACAGTTTTCGCCACAGGGGATACAACAGTGAATGAGAGCAATGTTCTTGCTCCCTGTGGAACTTATATTCTAATGAAGGGAAGAACACAATAATTAAATAAATAAGGGAGCATGGTAATAAATGCCATACAAACAATTAAAACATACATGACAGGCAATGATTGAATGGCTGCTTTAGAATGGATGACCATCTTGAGGAGAAGACCTCTAAGATGGACCCAAGTGAGTCTGTAGTACCAACTGTATCAGAGCAATCCAGGCAAATAGGACGTTTAGTGCAGGTCCCGGGGGAGGATATGATCCTGGGTTTGAGAGGAGCCGCAAGAAAATCAGCAAGGTAGGAGGGCAGCAGGCCTGGGGAGAGTGGTGTAACCAGAGGCTGAAGGAGCAGGCTGTGTAGGACTGTGTAAACTGAGACTAGAACTTGGATTTTACTTTAAGGACAACAGGAAACTTTTGCAGATTTTTTAAAATGTTTGTTTATTTTTGAGAGAGACAGAGTGTGCGTGGGGAAGGGGCAGAGAGAGAGAGGGAGACAGAGAATCCGAAGCAGGCTCCAGGCTCCGAGCTGTCAGCACAGAGCCCGAGCGGGGCTTGGACTCATGAACTGCGAGATCATGACCTGAGCTGAAGTCAGACGCTTAACCGACTGAGCCACCCAGGTGCCCCCTGAAGATTTTAAAGCAAGACTGCAATTCCATCTGATTATGCCTTTAAAATATCCTGGCTATGATGTGGACAATGGGATATGAGGGACAAGGGTAGAAATGAAGAGGCCAGTTAGGTGGCTATATTCAGGCAGATAATGGTGGCTTGGAACAGGATTGCCATGACAGAGAAAGGAGGTAAGTATAGACTAAGACATATTTTAGAGGTAGAGTTACCAGGATTTGTTGATGTGTTAGATGTGAAGAGAGATGGGAATAAAGGAACCAGATACCTCCTTCTAGGTTTTCAGCTGAAGAGACCGAGTTGGGGGAAGACTAGAGTGGGAACATGTTTAGATCTGGAGAGGGAAGATTTCTGTGTGAGCATGTTAGGTTTGAGGTGCTTGTAAGATTTGCAGTGGTAAGTCAAGTAGGCCCTTGGTTAAACGGTTAAAGCCTCATTGGTAAACAGCTTGTAAGCTGTATTTAAACCATGGATTGGGCAAGACTCCCCAGGGAAAAACAGAGAGAGAAGAGGTTCCCAGGACAGAGTCTTGAGGTACCCTACACTTAGACGTTGAGTAAAGAAAAAAAAAAAAAAAACGAGTTGGAAGAGGATCTACGAATGAGTTAGGAAGTATTTTAAAACAGAGGAGGTCAACTATGTCCAGTGTTGGTGAGAGGTCATGCAAGATAAGGACAGCGAGTTCACCATTGGACATGCAACTCGACGCTTACTCATACTCTTGACAAAAGCAGACTTGGAGATATGATATGGGGAGTGGCCCTACCCAGGTGGTTTAGCAGAGAGCGACAGGCAAGAAAGTGAAGAAACGAGGATAGGCAATTCTCTTGAGAAGTTTTGCTGTGGTGTTGAGTTACAAGATGGTAGCTGGAGATGGTTATGGACTCAAAGGAGGCTCTTTTGTTTTGTTCCTGTTTAAAGATAGGAGATTCTAGAGCATATTGGTAAACTGACAGAAATGAACAAAGAGATTGCTGTGGTAGAGAGAGGGGATGGCTGCAGAGTTCAAGTGTGGTTGGTCCTCTATAATGAAAGGAAAACTGGAATTGTGGTTATGACTACCAAGAGTCTCACCGATGGAGGGGTGGGAGAATGAGGACATTTCCGCCTCTTACTTTCTCATTGAAAGATTAAAGTAAGGTCATCATCTGGGTGATGTGTTGTGTGCCTTGGGAATGACTATGAATAGTCATTTGAAGAGTGGGAAGGTTTCACGATGGGGCAGTGCATTAGGCTGACCTGGCAGTGCTTGGGGGTTTTTCTGGGTTACAAGCTGCCAAGAGTTTGTGCATTGTGAGGTCACTTTATTTTCTGTTCACTCTCCATTTTGAGGAAGCTGTGAAAGTTTGTCCACACAACAATTTTAAAACAATTTTTTTAACCTATAATTGTCGAGACATTTGATCATCCAGAACCACAGCAAACCCTTGTGGGAGAATGCCACGGGCACAGCATTTATGAAAGTCATTTAAGTGTTATTAAGACCGTCTCATATTACATTGAGTCCGTGGCAAAGGGCGAAACAGTATTTATCCTCTAGGGGACACTGTTTTGGAAACAAAGCATCCCTTTTAATAGCATGCCTTCCTAGTGTATGCATAAATAGCGCATGTCTAACTTTGGCATTGAGCAGGCACAAGCCCAACAGTAGATCCTCTGTGGTTCTTTAGTTCCCTCTAGCAGTGACATTTATTTGCTTGTGCTTGGGTAGAATACAGAAATTTTATATTATTACTTTATTATGGAGTGCAACAATTTTGATGGGTCCTCACATCACCTTCAGTGTGATCCTTACCTGTCAGCCCGTGTGCTCCATGACTGTAACGTGAGGCAAGTAACTTTGGACTTCAGGGCCCTCACCCAAGGGGTTTTGCTCTGAACGTCCTCCAAGGTCTCTCTTAACTCTAGTTTTCTGTGGTTCTCTGTTCTCATTTGGTTTTATTTAGTCTTTGGTTTTTCTGGAGGTCGGACTGAATTAGTTGTGGCCCCACAATTAATTTTCAACATTTCTGCCTTTGATCCAGCCAGCTGTCTCATGAAAGGGAATGATTTCCTTGGCTGTTATGCCTTAAAAATCAAGCAGTCGCCTTGTAACTTTTAGCACCAGACCCATGGTTTCTGGTTTGTCCTGCTCTGTAAGCTCTGAAACTGGGATGGAATTGGCTCCTACTGAACTTGGTCTACATTATTTTGTGTGTTTTACTACCCACAGAATGAATAATGGTCCTGTTTTAGGACATGAAGAGGAAGTTGGGAGAAGGACAACCTTCCGACTTTTTTATCCAGAATCTGTTTTTTCAGATCCCAATCACAATGATCCTAATACTACGGCGATTCTCACTGCTTTTAAGCCGCTTGATTTAAAGTGGCTGTGGGAATTGTTGACAGGTGGCAAAATAGTAAGTTGGCAAAATTGATCTGCCTTCTGATTACCTTCAGTTTTTTTTTTTCCCATTAAAAAAGAAAAAAGACAACCACAATGTTCTATTTTCTGGGTTCTTATTTTATTTCAGAACACTAATGGTTTTTGGAAGAAACCAGCCTTGAACTTAATCTACAGACCTTATCAAATCAGAGTATTAGATCCTTTCATTATCAGAATGGCAGCTTATGAACTGCTTCACTTCCCAAAAGTGTTTCCCAAAAATCAGGTACGTATTTTTCCCGGCACAGTTTCAAACTAAAGATCTGCCTGGGGTAGGGTGGAGGGTTCCGACGGTTTTCAGAAAGGATGAGGGCCAGGACTCACAAGGTGGCTTCTGAAGGCCACGTCTGAGGTAGTGAACTTAGATATCTGGCTATTATCTTTATGTTCTTCGGACTGTAAGGAAAGAGTGTTAAAGGGAATGTTGTTTTGTTTTGTTTTTTTCCTGCCCTTGCAGAGCCCTTCCGGTGTCTCCTTCTGTATGCCTGAATGGCTCATTTCTCATAACCTTGTCTTCAATATTCTGCAGTGAGGAGAGTCTTGACGGGGTCGGGGGCTGATGGGCCAGCCGTGCTCAGAGTAGCAGGAAGGGATTCAGAACAAGTGCGTGGCTTTTCAGGCTAAAAAGAACTGTCTGAAGCACTCCGATAAAAATAGCACCGGTAAACCAGAGGAAAGGCAAAGGAAGGACAAGGTAGTTCAGAAATATTTCTGCGGTCACAGAGGAGACACTGGTCCTGAAATTGGAGGAAGGGTGGTTGAAACTCCAAACTCTTTAATTAAGTAAAGGGAGTCTCACCGATTGTGACTCTTGTAGTTCTTCAGTTATGTTCCCTAGAAAACAATACTCTCCAGACCCATACAGTGGCAGAGACCAGTTTTCATCAGAAGCTTGAGCAAGTGTGTAACATAATATCTAAGCTGAAATGAGGTTTTTCTTTTTGGTAGTCAGGGAAAATCCAAAGAAATAAACATACATCATGTTATCTTTTCTTTAGTATGCTAAAAAAAAAATTCTCAAGTTTAGAATTGTTAGATTCTCATGCTTAACATGAAACCACTTACAAAGGAATATATATCAAATATAACTACTTATATTTATATTCTAATATATATGTTATAATATATAAAGGAAATCATCCTTCTCTTCCCTCTGTAACTATCCCTTTTTTTTTTTGCCTTTTATATCTTTCTAGACTATTTTCTATGCATTTACACTTTTTGTTCAATTATTTTCTGCCATTTCCCCCCTCCATTTAATGAACTATTTCCTTATTTCTAGACATTTCCATTTGCATCCAGCTTTCTTCCTCTATATACTATGGAGGAATGCATGTGATTCTAGGTATTTTCAGTCCATGTGTGTGATTTCTGTAGGATAGACTCCTACAAGTGGGATTCCCAAGTCAAAACGCATAAAGATTTTAAATTTAAGCCTTATTTCTTGGTAATTTTTGAAGGGACAGCTTCTTAATAATTTCTTAATTTTGAGGGGAAAAGACCGCTTTCTGAATGTACGTTTTGTGACTTCTTAGCTCTAATTTTCCTAAGTGAAGTAAGATCAGATACAACTTTTGTTTTCTGTTTTAGGTAGTGTCTCCAAAAGCATAGGATGACCCTTATCTTAATTAGGTCTCCAAAACTAGTTGTAACTAGATTAAAGTTCCAGTAGAACATGGTGTGCCAGAAGCCAAATGAGGACGTAACGCTATTTCAGAGAGGTTATGTGGGATGCTGTCCAGAGGTTGAGCACAAATGATAAACATTGGTTCTGGAAACATGGAAGTCCTATTGGTAATACAGACAAGAATAAAAGAGGGAGAAAGCCTGCTTGACTTAGGTTAAACAGAACATGGGACATGAGCAAGTGGAGGTGAATCTTTAATAGAGTTTTGCTAGAAAAGAGAGCAGAGAAATGGTTGAAAGACATCGGATCAAGGAAGGTTTTGTGGTTTTTCAAAGACAGATGGCCATGATTATATGCTGAAGGGAATGATTCAACAGAAGAAAATAATGAGAAAGTGGGTAATGGTAGAAGCAGGCTTGTTGAGAGAGACGAGATTGGATGAAAGAGTGCACTACTGGCGAGGTTGGCCATAGGTGGGAACAGACATCATGTGCACCTAAGAGGAGTGAGCGCTGAAAATACAGGTGAAGATGAAGGTAGATTGGGAATTGGGAAGATGGTATAGTTCTTCTCTGTTTCTGTTAGTAAAACAAGGATTCAGTTACCAGTTTAAAGTAGAAAGGAGCCTGGGGCTGTTGGATTTAAAGGTATAAAAGTGTCACCTTGGAGAGTAGGAGTGGAAATTTACTCGGGAAATACTGAACGGCCACTTGAGGCTTTGGCCATAAACGTAAAGTGTGCCCAGGCACATACGTTGTTTTCTCTTAGCTTGTTCTGCTGCTTGGCTGTGGGTGGAGCCGGGGTTAAGATTCTGTCAGGTGATCATCTATTTCTGTGGGTGACAGGTACAGAAAATGGAAGGTCTCCATAAGGGAATGGTGATAATCACGGCTGAAAGTACTCTAAGATATGAAGAAAGGAAGTAGAGGACATGAAGGGGGGACATGAAGGGACAGAAGGGGGAGAAAGTGATGGGATCAATGAGGTTGGAGGCTTTTAACCTCCAAAAACCTCCAAAAACCCGGCTTTTAACCCAGTCACTAATTTCCTTTTCTAACAGATGGTGAAGAGTTGTGGTGGTCACAGTAGGGCAGAGGGTAAAGAAAAGCGTATTTCAAAGGCAGTTAGGCTTTCAGACAGGCTTGCCTCTGTGAGTTGATTTGCTATTATTGTGCTTCTTGGATTTCTTCTCCTCCTCAAAATCATAATATGTAATTTCCATGGAATCTGTAAGTAATACTTAATCGAAAGAAAATCTCTTTAGATTGCTGTGTTAAAAAGTTTAAGATGTATTTTTGTTTTTGCCTTTGAAGGCCATCCTGGTGAGAATTAAAACTTTGAAGATCTGTCACACATGTGACTGCATTTTCAGGATATAGGTGTATATGATGGGGAAGCTTGGTTTTTGTTTTTAAATTGATAATGATCCAGTTGAGACTGTGACATTACTATGTATATATCTGGAATCTTTATTTCCTAATCAGAGTCTTAACTATTTGTCATTGAAGTTACTTAGTCTTTCCCTACAGCTAAATTACTAGGATTATAAAATAGATTTAGTTTGAGGCTTCTGTGAATTCTTTCACCATGATCATCCATTAGCAAATTAACCTGTCCTTACATTTCATAAATGGGTTCAAAATTCACAGGCTATGCTTTTTCCACAGGAAGACAAATTCAGCATGTTTTATAAAATACGGCGGCAGTGGCATCCTTTTCCTTGAGCCTCATGGTGTTTCTTCATTTGATAGTTGTCCTCTGGGCTAATATTGCAGTTAAGTTTTATTTGAAAGGTTTTCTAAGATTCCAGTCACACTTTCTATGCTTTTTCAGAGTTAGGATATTAACTGGGGGTTGGATCTTAGACATGATGAGGGTTTAACCTAAGTATTTCTCACCTGATTAAATGTTCAGAAGTCCTGGTTTCATAGGGTGAGGTCACCTAAATATGCTTTGGAAACAAGTATCTTGTTTGGGTTAAAAAAAACTTTAATTTCTTTTTCCAGAAACCCAAGCACCCAACAACAGGAATTATTGCCATCACATTGGCTTTTCACATATGTCATGAAGTTCACCTTGCTGGATTTAAATATAACTTTTCTGACCTCAAGAGTCCTTTGCACTATTATGGGAATGCCACCATGTCTTTGATGAGTAAGGTAATACATACCTACTTGGGTGTAATCTTTGATCCTTAGAGTTGGAAAGCCCACATTTTCTCCTCTGTCATTTTTACTGAGGGAACAGGCTTTGAGAGTTTGAGAGCTGCTTAACCCTACCAAGAGCTCCCAAGTGCTGAAACTGGGACTTCGATCCGGGGTTGTTAGTACCACCCTTGTTCCAATTTGTGGGCCCCGGACCCTTGGGAATATGACACAGTTATTCTCAAGTATCATCAAACCCATACAGGCACCCAGCCTTATCTTAGATGATGTTTGCACTATTTATATACACATACGGGCAACTTGCTATTTGTAGTATCTCAAATTCACTTAGCATTGCCATGGAACAGAGACACTCATCCACGTAAGAGGATTGAGCACTGAAAACAAGGGTAAAGATGCAGGTGCATTTGGAGTTGGGAAGATGATGTAGCTTTTTGTTGTGCTTTTCCGTGTTTTTTTTTTTTTTTTTTTTTAGTTATGTAGACGAGGTCTATAACATTTTAGCTCCCTGGAAGAATATTCATGGTCAAAAAGGTTGCAAACCTTTATAGATCATACTTTTCTTGAATTAGAGATCAGCGATGGTAGATAGTACCTTTAAGACTTTTTATTATTATTTTGGAGGGAGAAAGAGAGAAAATCCTAAGCCAGTTTCATGCTCAGCATGTGGCCTGACACGGGGCCCAACCCACGACCATGGGATCATGACCTAAACTGAAATCAAGAGTCAGATATTCAACCAACAGAGCCATCCAGACACCCCAAGATCTGTAAGCCTTTTTAACAGAATGGGAAGGAGTTGTCTAAGTGAGGTTAGTGGCATATCACTAGTGTTAGGATTAAAATGTTATCTGTACATTTTTAATATGGAAGTATGAATGGGTCACTGTAATGGATATGGATCTATCCTATGTAATCAGTGCCCTTACATCATCATCCCCAAATACTACAGAAGCTGGAGAACTGGTATTACCTCACCTCCCACCCCTTGTGAGACAAATGCTTAAGTAGTTCAAGAGTTAGGTACCTGGGGCAGACTTTAGGATGCTTTTCTCCTTAGTCCTAAATAACATCGTAACAACTTTGTGAGGAAAATTAGGATATCCATCAAGAGTATGGAACTCTTTTTATCTCTAGGCTGATGTCTCTTAGGAGTTTCGGGTGCTTTTATTAAAATGATCAACCCACTTTGACTTAAAATTTTGGTCTCTAGTCTTAACGTCCCTTTTAGGAGGACAGGAAATGATACCGGGGGGGGGGGGGGGCTTTACGTGATGGTTTAAGTGGAAAAGAGTGGGCTGTAGGGAAGGCTGTAGCAAAAGAATGAGCAAAGAATAAGGTAACTGAAAAGTCTACCTGTATACTTGCTACTTGAGTTTTTCATTCAGAAACTTTTTAGATACTGTGCATTCCATTGCTGCTGTTAATATTTTTTGACTGGGGTGGTGACTTTATTATACTTTCCCTCTTTAGAATGCATATCACAATGTGACAGCGGAGCAGCTCTTTTTGAAGGACATTATAGAAAAAAACTTTGTAATCAACTTGACTGAAGATTGACCCTACAGACTCAGAAGACGATGCTAACAGTATTAGTTTTATTTTTATACTGCGATTTTTAGTTTATTTTTAAATATGTTGGATGCACGTGTCAAGAAATCGTGTACATAAAAGTCTGTTGTCGCCTGGTGAGTCATAACCACCAGCTTAATTTCTGTGAATATATTTAATTTATAAAACCAGGATATGTTTAGTTATCAGGGAAATAAGTTTTGAATGCATTGTTTTTAAAACAACCTAGTTTTCTGAAGTGTTTTTAAACATCTTTTTATAGTTACTTCATGTTAGACTTTTGAAGGGATGCGACTTCTTAGTAGGGGATTTAGTTTACCACAACAAATTTTGAACACATTTTGAGAGGTGTACTTGTCTACTGTAAATTGGTGGGGAATGGAGATGTGGTTGTGCCTTGATATGGCAAAATGGAACCATTTTAGGCGTGTATCTAAATGGTTGATTAGTTCCTTTTTGTTGTCCCCAAGGAGACCAATTTTAATCTTAAAAGCAGCCCTGAACACAACAGTGGGTTATGGTCAAGGAAATCTAAGACCATACTGGTTTCATTAAGCTTTTAACTAAACCAGGATTATTAATGAGTAATTTCATAGAAGGAAGGTGGTGTTTTTGTTTTTAAGGTGAAGGAAATAGGCTAAACATGAAATTCTGGATAAGTAAATAGCCTAAGAATACAATTACTAAAGTCTGGTGACTGCATTATTTTTAAGTTTATACAAAGAAGCTCCAGGAGACCATTGTTAAACATCATTTTCTGCCTTGTTTAATATATTAAAATTTGAAAGTTTACTATTTGAATTAAATTAGGAAAAATGACGACACAGTAAGTTAAACCCTTAAGAAGATTCAAGCTGTTTTTGGATTTAAATGGTATTTTCATGAAAAAATCTCAACTGTCCACGATTAAATCACATCTTCAAAGGGAAGGCTTATCTGGATACCTAGGGTGCATCAGAAGAATCCCACTGGATGCAAACAAGTCAAAAACCAGTCCAGCGGAGGTGGTGAGCTAGTCTCCCTTCTCGTTTTGGGGAGGGAAGGGTATGGGGGTGAGGGAAAAAGAAGTTACAGGAGGGCTGGAATTAAAAGTTCTCAGGAGGGGAAAGAGTTGAAAGAACGGCTGTCTTGAACAAGAATTACCACTGGGAGACGATGGAGACCACCCTCTCTGGAGTCTGTCAAGGGTGAACTGTTAGAGGGGACAGGAGTAAATACTTAAGAGGAGTATAAGGGGGAGGACACTCTGAGGTGGAAAAGACGGGTATTAGTGTGACCTGTTCCTCATACCACAGAGCCGTAGTTTGCAAACTAATTTAGGCTTCAAAAAAGGATGGTGCTGGCTCTAGTGAAAGTAAAAAACCACCAGTAGCATTTTCAAATGTTACTGTACGGACTAAAATAATGGCAGGCAGTACAGTCTGATGCTAAAATTGAGGGATCTGGCATTTTTTGTGGTATGAGAAAAGGCTACAAACCTCAAGGAAGAAAATTCTCAGCAAGACACATATATATACAATTTATTAAAAACACAAGAACACATTAAAATTTCACTATTTATACAATCTAAATCCTAGCAACATATACAAATACTGAGTGACTACAGTACATGCCGAGGTAAGAAAAGTACATTCTGGGAGAATCACTGACAAACCATTTTTATTTTCCAATATGTATTTCAGTATTCTGTTTGGTTTCTACCTTTCCCAGTGCAAAAAAAAAAAAAAAGAAACTAGTCACAAATTGGAGCAAATAAGAATTGGTGCCACAGTTGAAAGTATTTTAATAACCATCCAACTCTTAATTGATTTTGCAGTTTAGGGACTTCAAGTTCAGAACAGAAAGGCAGAACTAATAGGCAATTTTTTAAAGGTAGAGCTTAATTGATTTCTCTTAAAAGAGTGTGACAAGTTTTTGGCCCACAATGCGTCTTATCGTCTGACATGGCGTTGCCATAGCCCTTTCACTCTCCAGGTGACCAGGTGGAGCCAAGGCAAGGAAGTTCCAAGCTTTCTCAGTTTCCAAAGAATTATGGCCACATTCATGTTTAGATGAGTGCATTTTCTGCTGGGGCATCGGAGGGCAAGAGTATACATGACACCGTAATTCCAACTGCTGTATAAATTCTCTACACAAACCACTTCATCAGCGGATAAACCCATTCAATGCAAAGTGCAAATAGTGAAACATGAATTTAAATAACTGAACTAGACCCCGCATATACAAGAGGATCTATTTAGTGTTATAGCTTTTAATACAATACAAATCAGCATTCACAATATCTTGAACAGTGCTGGTTCCGAAGACCATGTGTCAGAAGTCAGTGTGATTTTAGGAAACCTGGAAGGGCCACACGTGCTGTACCATTGTCTGACGATTGTGCTAACAGGAAAAAAATTCATCCAAAAAAAGAGTGACTTACGCGTCTTTTTTAAATGTTTCAAGCAAAGAATAAAAATTCAAGGGAATTTTGAAAAAACAAAAAAAAGGTTACTTTCACATTTTCAGTTGTTACTTGATTGTCTCCAAAGCTGTATAGATAGGTATCAGACATAGAAATGGGGTTACAAAACCCAAAAGCAAAACTCTAATGTGAAAACAAACGAACTCAAAGTACAATATCAGAACTCTTTGAATCAGGCTCAGCTCTTCATTTGGAAAGTAAAATATATTTATAAAAGCAGTAAAAACTTTTGTAAAAATCACTGGTAGTTCAAGCACAGCACAGTGGCAAAAAAAAACATGCATCGTTTAAGAAAACATTTGCCTCTCAAAAGTTCTGTGGGAAAATCCCTTACACGACATTAAATAAAAAGAACAAGCATCTTTGGGAAGATGAAACAGTTTCTCTTAAAGCTTCTAGAACAGGCCTATGATTGGGTGAATAAAAAATAAATTGGTTTACTCTTTCCCCCCCTGAAAGGGGATAACTGCAGTAATACATGTGCTTTACACATTTGTGTCTTAATAAAAAGTTCAACATCTGTGCTTTTTGTTTCAAAATATTTGAAACAATATGAACTGGTTTTTTTTTCAATGAATGAAATTATGCAAAGTTGTCTGGAAAAGCAAATGACACCAACAGAACTCATAAGACCAGAGGGCAGAGAGGCTGCAGCGTAGTTGGATTTTTGAAGCAATGCTTTAGAATACTCATCTACCTCAGGAAGCAAGCAGAATGAACACGGTCCTCAACTCTAGCAAATTCTGGAAACAATCTGGTGGCACGAGCCAAAAGAAAGGTGTAGATCCTGATGGGAAATTACATGTCAAGATTAAGTCTACACACTGGGATTTATAGAAGCAGAGATGCCAAATTGGGTTTTAACCTGAGGGCCAGCTTCTTTTGCCAAAGACTTTGAAAGGTTCTTACACTAGAGGCTGGTAAATTACAGATGCTTTTCATTTCACCCATCTAAAACTACTCCTGGGCAAATGGTGACAAAGAAATTGCCTGGAAATTTCACAAACAAGCTGTAATATTTGCTGGCTCGGATGCCAGAGCCTGTGTTCCCTAGGTATGCTGGAAAGGACTGTTCACACCTTCCCCCATACAGATGAGGGCACAGTCACACACAGCTGAGGAATCCATGTGGGCTTTATATTTCTTTCAATATTTTACTGTGGATCATTAAAAATACTGACTCCCAAATACCTTTGGATTCAAAGAAAAATCCCTGTATATTAATCAAAGAGGGCAAATTGTTTTTGTTTTTTTAAGGTAAATCCTTGCTGAGAAAGGATTTTTGCCTTTCAGTGTGGTAAATAAATATAAGGGGGTCACGTTTACGGTGTTCACTTAGACGCTCTTAAGTTTTCACAACTCGCCCTTTGCAGATAAATTTGGAGGGAGGGAGAGAATCTGTTACAGCTGTGTAAAATTAGAGGATTCATGAGGTTGATGAAACAAGCATCACTCGCTAAAATAACTCAAACTTTTTAAAACACGAGAATAGGGCTGGCCCCAGACAGAGCAAGCAGGGCTGAAACCAGCTCACGTACCATGAAATGTTAAAGCTCTTGAGGTGTCAGAAGGTGAAGAATCAATCACCTTGCCCATTACAAGTCAGTTTCCCACCTATAGATCCTTCAAAGGAAAGAGGAGTGTACGACTACCATCAAAACAATGATTATATCACTAATTTTTGGAAAAAAACCCACAAAAAAACCGTAAGGTATATAGAAATAGAACAAAGAACTCTTGATAGTACCCACCTTTCACAAAGCAAAATTTCAAGCCATTAGACATTTCAAGAACAGTACCGTGCATTATTGCCAGTCCGGCTTACACAGCCATCTCTTGAGTTCATCAATGTACCTGCAGCATTGGTAATAAATACTCTCAGTGATTCTTAAATTTCTTTGAAGTGCACAGTAGGGAGCTTTTTCTGTATTAAAAATAGTGTTTTACAGTAGTAACAAAGAGGATGTTTGAAATTTAACAGGCAAGCAGTAACTGCCACAATAACACTTTTAAAGCAAGATGGCAAGATTAGTAGTTCCCTGTACCTCGGTCATCACATTTTCCCAACCACATCTGTGACAGATACGTAATACATTCTATATATTACTACCACTAACACACAAAAAAAGGCCATGTGCTTTAAAACGATGCTTTATGAAAAGCAGCATCACCTTCAAAGAATTTCTTTAAAAACATCACATTCACCATCCCTCCCGGCTCCTGATCCCTCCTGGGTGCTCTGTGGCACCTGGTACACCAGTTCGTCTGGGGCACTTGGACCTGGCTTCCCACCTTTTGGGGTGTCATACTGGGCGCGGGCGGAGGAGCAGCTGTCAGTCCTGGAGAGGAGAGTGTTATATGCTCCTACTACTGGGGGAGCTTGGTTCCCTGCAGCTTTGAAAGTAGACGTTGAGGTCAGCCCCACTGAAGCCGTGGGGTGTCCAGACATATCCATGATGATGGGGGTTGCATATTCGGGCCCAGTAATTGGCAGTGGTTCAGCGTAGGCGTGGTAAACTTCTTGCACCGGGGAGTTGTAAGGATCTAAGTCAGCATAACTCGCTTCTTTTCCTTCTTCTGGTTTAAAGGTAGATCTCTGATGAAGGGTGCCAACAATTCCTCCCACCAGTGGCTGTGCATACTCTGGGGTATCACAGAACAAACCAGAGAAAAGTCACCTCATTCATACAGGGATCGTTCAATTTAGGGGGGCAGCAGTAGTCTTACACCAAAAACAAACACTTCTTTAGGGCACTTTCTTCATTATCAACACGGACCTATGGATTTCTCTACAAGAACTTCAAAAATTAATATTAAACATGTTATGTTTCAAAAGAAGTTAACATGCCACAGAGCTTCAATCATGAAATTTTACCAAACTGTATATGCTCTTCAGGTTTATAGACAGTATTTCACTGGTGAAAAAAAAAAAAACCCCACTCCATTATTAGAGTAATATTTTCAAATATGACACTGTTTAAAATACGGGGCGCCTGGGTGGCTCAGGTGGTTAAGCATCTGACTTTGGCTCAGGTCATGATCTCAGGTTTATGAGATCCAGCCCCAGGTCGGGCTCTCTGCTGTCAGTGTGTGTACAGCCTGCTTCAGATCCTGTCTCCCTCTATTTGCCCCTCCCCTGCTGGCTTGCTCTCTCTCTCAAAAATAAATATAAAAAACTTTTTTAAAAAGAAAAATAAATAAATGTTAACAGAATAAATACTGTAAGGCTCGCTATGTCCTTCCTGCTCTTAATACTCAAATAAAACTCCAGGTAAACAGGTAACATGCCCAGAGCTTGTAGAAACGGATGCTCACAGCTAAGGCACAGAAATGATTCTCTCAAGGTCACCTTTTTAAAAAGCAGTTCTAGGGGCTCCTGGCTGACTCAGCGGGTTAGGCGTCCAACTTTGGCTCAGGTCATGATCTTGCGGGGTTTGTGAGTTTGAGCCCCGTTGGGCTCTGGGCAGAGAGCTTAGAGCCTGGAGCCTGCTTTGGATCCTGTCTCTCTTTCTCTCTGCCCCTCCCTGCCTCATGCTCTGTCTTCCTCTCTTTCTCAAAAATAAATATTAAAAAAAAAAAATTAAAAAGTAGTTCTACCTCAATAAAAGAGCTCATCTCTTACATATGAGAAAGATAAAAGATACTATAAATCCCAAAGCACTTTCCAGCTAAGCAGAGCAGCATCTTCCCCGACTCTGTGGCGAAGGCTGCAAGCAGTTACCTGCAGAGTCCGTCTGCAGCACTGTGGTGACTTCTCTTGGACTCAAATGATTAACTTCGCTGCTGCTGTAGCGAACTGGGGTTTCTTCATGTTCCACTGATTTGGCAGGGAGAAACTGCTTCATTCCTTTCCACCAACCTTCATTGTGATTGTAAGCAATAAAGACCATTAAATAAAAACCTGCCTCTGAACGGATGATACTGTTTACGGAAGCAATCCTGTTGCATTTAAGCCATTTTTGTAGCACATCTACACAAACTAGCCTCTATGTTCAATCTTTTTGTTGTGGTGGTCGTGGTAAAATACGTATTACATAAAATTTACCGTCTTAACCATTTTTAAGTGTGGGTCAGTTGGTTTTAAATACATTCACACTCTTGTGCAACTATCACCACCATCTATCTCTATCATAACTTTAAATCTTGTAAAAACTACAACCGTATCTCCATGAAACAGTAACTCCCCATTCCCATTCTCCATCCCCCCTGGTCCCTGGCAACCACCATTCTATTTTCTGTCTCTATGATTTTGACTCCTTTAAGTACTTCATCTAAGTGGAATCATACAGTATTTGTCTTTTTGTATCTGGATTATTTCACGTAGCATAATGCCCTCAAGAGCCACCCATCTTCTAGCATATTGCAGAAAATCATTTTTAAGGAGAAATTATATTCCACTGCTTGTATACACATTTCACTTTTCCACTCATCAGCTGATGGGACACTTGGGTTGCTTCCATGTTTTAACTGTTGTGAATAACTGCTATAAAAACAGATGTACAATCAGGTCTTTGAGACCCTGCCTCTAATTCTTTAATTCCGGCATACCTGGAAGTGGAGCAGTGGGTCATATTGTTAATTACTTTTCATTTTATGAGGAATTGCCATAGTGTTTTCCACAGCGCCCGAACCATTTTATAATTCCAACCACAGTGCACCAGTTTCAGTTTTTTGGCAGGAGACATCCTAATGGGTGTGAGATGTAATCTCATAGTTTTCCCTGAAGATTAGCAATGTTGAGCATCTTTTCATGTGCTTATTGGCCATCTATATATATTCTTTGGAGAGATGTCTATTCAAGTCATTTGCCTATTTTTGAATTTTGCTGTTGGTGTTGAGTTTTAGAAGTTCTCTATTCTGGATATTAATCCTTTAGCAGATACATGGTTTGCAAATATTTTCTCCCATTCTGCGTGTTGCCTTTTTACTCTACGGATAGTATATTTTGATGCACGAAATTTTTAAATTTCCACGAAGTCCAATCTATTTCTTCTTTTGTTATTTGTGCATTGGTGACATGGCTAAGAAATCATACCAAGTCCATTGTCATCAAGTTTTTGTCCTGTGTTTTTTTCTATCAATTTTATTGTTTAAGATATTATGTCTTGGTGTTTAATTTAATTTTTACAAATGGTGTCAAGCAGGAGCCCAACTTCATTCTTTCATATGTTAACATTCAATGTTCCCAGCACCATTTGTCATTACCCTAGTGGTCTTGGCATCCTTGCCAAAAATCACTTGTCCAGATTTGTGACAGTTTATCTCTGGGCTCTCCACTCCACTCCACTGTTGTGTATGTGTGTGTTTATGCCAATACCACACTGTTTTGAAATCAGAACGTGTGAATCTTCCAGTTTTATTCTTTTTCAAGACTGTCTTGGCTATTCAGAGTCCCTTGAAATTCCATTGGAATTTCTGAATGGATTTTTCTATTTGTACAAAAAATGTCATAGGGATTTTGACAGGGATTGCTAATGAATCTATAGATGGCTTTGGTTAGTATTGACATGTTAACAGTATTAAATTTTCAATCCATGAACACTGGGTATGTTTCCATTTATTTATGTCTTCTCAAATTTCTTTAGAAATGTTTTATCATTTGCATTACACAAGTCTTTCACTTCCTTGGTTAAATTAACTCCCAAGTATTTTATTCTTTTTGATGTTATTTTGTAAATGAAACTTTTTAGAATTTCCTTTTCAGATTATTGTTTATATATAGAAATGCAACTGATTTCAGTATATCCTTTAGTATATTTAGTATAGTATATCCTGCTACTCTACTCAGTTATTGGTGCTAATAGCTTTGTGTGCATGAGTGCATGCGTGTGTGTGTGTGTGTGTGTGTGTGTGATCTTTGGTAGGATTTTTCTTTTTTGAGAGATTTTTGGTTATTGACTCAATCTCTTCTATTTCTTTGTGAGTCTTGGTAGATTTTGTATTTCTGGAAATTTGTCCATTTCATCTAGGTTATGCAATTTTTTGGCATACAATTGTTCATAGTATTCTTATAATCCTTTTTATTTCTGTAGAATTGGAAGTGATGTCTCTACCTGCATTTCAGATTTTAGTAGTTTGACTCCTTTTTTCTTATTCCATCTGACTAAAAGTTTGTCAATTGTGTTGATCTTTTTGAAGAACTAACATTTAGTTTCACTGATTTTCTCTTTTCCATTCTCTATTTTGTTTCTCTAATCTTTATTATTCCTTCCTTCTGGTAGCTTTTGGTTTAGTTTGTTCTTGTTCAAAGAAATTCCTTAAATTATTTTTTTTTGATAGAGTATCTAATGCAAAGCAGAACATGGTAGAAATTTCTATTCAAAGCATATACAGAAGCAAATCATTGCTATTAAATTGCAGCCAGATATAATGTGCCTATTGTAGGGTGGTTTTTCGGTAAGTTTTTCTGAAAAAATACTTCCCAAGATCTGCCTTGGGGTGTTAGCAACACAGGATCTGCCCCTACCACTGCTCTTTTCTACCTTAGTCACAGCAGTGAACTCTTTTGGCTTCTAACAGTTGTTCCCATAGTGAGACTGGAAAGGGGGGAGAGCCTTAGGGGACCTCTGGTGTTACCTCCAGGAATCTGCCACACACAGAAGGAATTAAGAAAATGGCAGCTCATCATGGCAGAGATGGCAGACCTCACGATTCTGAAACCGCGAGACTCCGCCTGGGAAATACCCACAGCAGAGGGACAAACACACACCATGTTACCAAGACCAGTCTTTCACACAGTGTTCACACAGGCCCCAAAGAAAGCTGGTCTCCTCAAAAAAACAGACACATGGGGCAAATCAGGTTGTCCAGAAAAAAGGAAGAGAGTGCATGCTATGGGAAATTCTTACTTTTCATTCTGTTACTTATTGACTACAAGAGATTGCACAGAAGAGTAAAAATGATCAGAATGTTAGAGGAACACCATTTTTCTAACAAGTGCTGGGGAGTTTATGTGGGCCTGAAAAGAACTTTCCTCTTTTACTACTGCCACCTAGGGAGGTGGGAGTTCCTTCTGATGGAAGGAGATGCAAAGTCTGAGTTACCTGCCCGATCCCAGTAAGGTAAGTCATAGGTGCCTTCAGTTTTTTTCTTTCTGGAAAAATACAGAGACAACATGTTAGCAAATAGAGTGAAGTCACTAGTAAGACAGCTCTGAATCTGCAGGATAAACACTAAAGTTAATAATTAGGAGTATACATTTCCATCTACTAATCTACCTGGGGGAATCCTCTATTTCATTTGCCTTTCAAAGTCGCCACTGCTGGCTCATAAATTGGACTCTCAATAAATTTTAAACAACTATCTCCTGAGATAGTTATTCTGTTACTCAAGGTATTTCCCACTCAAGGGGTGAATGAAATGGAAAAGCTGAGTCCGCAGATGATAAGAGTCAAACTAAAGACTTCGGGATGATGTGGGTTGTATGGGAAAATTACGTTAGGTGTATTTTGGTTTCCAATACAAACTTTATAAATCAATTGATTCACAAAGTTCATAGAAAGAAACATCCCCACATTTGCTTCTGCATTGTTATTTTTTCCAACTATCTGTTTTCCTTCCGTGGTCTTTTGTTCCCAAGGAGTTTATAGTGTCCTATATAAGCATCCCAGTTTATGTCAGTGCTATCTTAAACAGTGATAAATGCCAGAGGGAGAACAGGATGCTCCATGCCTGGGGGGGGGGGGGGGGGGGGCAAAAGCCACACGTGCAATGAAGATTCTCCCTAGTCCACCCTTCAGAATTCAGACATATCTTCCCCAGGAGAAATCTCCCTCCTCCCCGTTAAGAATTACTATCTATAGGGATGCCTGGGTGGCTCAGTTGGTTGAGCGTCCGACTTTGGCTCAGGTCACGATCTTGTGGTTCGTGAGTTCAAGCCCCGCATCGGGCTCTGTGCTGACAGCTCAGAGCCTGGAGCCTGCTTTGGATTCTTGTCTCCCTCTCCCTCTGCCCCTTCCCTGCTCATGCTGTCTCGCTCTCTCAAAAATGAATAAATGTTAAAAAAAAAAAAAATTACTATCTACAAAGAGCCTTAAAAGGAAGTGTTCTGATTCAAGAATGTAAATCTAATTAAAATTAACACCCTGCAAGCTAAAGAAAATGCAGAAATTATTCTAGTGTATAATGAGGACAAGAGAGTTATGTGATTTGCTCAAGACACAAATGTGGCTTTCTCAAAGAGCCCAAGCTGTGTGCTTTTCTTACTTGAAAACATTCTTCTCCAGGATAAGACTTTATTTGTATTAGAGATGTTAAAATCTTCCTCACTTTAAAGTCTGGCTATTATTTAAAACATGTCATTTTTTAAAAATATAATGTAAAATTTGTGGAAGAGGTGGTAGGCACTAAAGCTGCTAATTAAAAACTGAAGTGCAAAGTAAACAATAAAGGGCTGGCTTAATAATTAGTTTTCTTCTTGAAAATCCTGTAATCAACCTAAGACTAAAAAGTAAAAGGAAACCAATAATCTTTTCTAAATGGAAGTCAGATACCTTATATAGCTAAGACAACAAATTAAGTCTGACTACTAGGCAAAGGCTGTGCTAGAAAAGATTTTATAATAATCTAAAGTGGCAAAGCCTCAGGTTATTTATTACATGTTAAGTGCTTAGAACAGGGGTGCTTACCATGAGTTAAGGGTTCAGTAGGTTGCAGCTGAGTTTATTATTATTCTCCTCCTGGCTATTTTCCACATCCCCTTCATGAATCTCTTTTACTCCTCATGAAGTCAGTCATTAGCAATTTCAACCACATTCTTAGAAATAACTTCAGTTCTGTAGCTCAGACCTTTGGTCCTGAACAAGCATCTGTTTCTTGAGAATCTGAACATCCGTAGGGTCCTTATGTGCCCGCTGATCTCAGGACTTGACTGCCGCCTCCCCGAAAACCTGATTCCCAATCCTTACCCTCTGTGCTTTAACCCTTGGGGACGGGAATTGACTGCCTGATAATATGTCCAGGGGCAGAGGTGGTTCAGAGTGTGGGCTCTGTGCTGTCGGGGCCCAAACTCCACTCTGCTGCATATACACCGGGTGACCTCGGACAAGTTATTCATGCTCTGTCTCACTTTCTTCTTCTGTAAAATGGGATTTATAACAGTACCTGCTTCATTGGTCGTTTTGAGGATTAAGGAGTTAAAACATGTAAAGCACTTAAAATAATGCCTAAAACCAGCTTTAATTTTCTATAAAAGCTAGCTGTTGCTGCTGTTCTGTTACTGTTGCTTCTGTCCAGTTCCCTAAGAGCACTGTGAACTTTCTTCCCTGGACTTCCCTAAAGCCCTTGCTCTTCCTTTCCCTGATTCCCTCATAATAACTTGTTGGGTCTCTGCTCAGACAGACTTCTTAAAACCATGAGTCCAGGATCACCTGCTTCTTCAACTTCCTCCCATGGCATACGCTGTGTGGTCAGTACTATTGCTGACCGTTTCTGCATCGTTATCTTCTCCATCCCGTAAACTCTGGGGCTCACCACTCGACTCCCAGCGGTCAAAACTTAGCACACGGCAAGAGCTCAAATATTTGCTTAACGAACAAATGAAGTCATTCTCTTGCTCCACCAAACCTGTCCCTCCTGTCCTTTCCACTCATGACATCCCTACTGGTCCAAGCGCACAAGCCTGAAACCTCGGATCATCCCGAGTCCCTCCTCCTTCCGTAGCAGCCAGTTGCGCATCATCTGATAATCTCACCTATGTGCTTCACCCTCCTCGATGACATCCTCATCCACAGACTGAGACCTGAATTTGTCTCCCCGAAGCTCCCGTCCCCAATCCAGCCCCAGGCCGCACCTCCACAGTTCCTCCTCGGTGCTCTCCCGTGCCAAGCCTGCACGTGAGGACTGGCTATCCCGCCTGGACTCCACAACTCTGTGCCTTCGCTCAAGCACACAGTCTGGGCTGTTCCCTACCTTCCTCCATCTGGGCACATCCAGCGGTCTCTTTACGGCAAAACAAACTTGAGGCTCACTCTTCCCCGCAGGGTAGACTTCAGGTAGCTCTCCCAGTTCTCACACCTGTGTCTCCGGCCCTTCATAATAACCCCTCAAGGCATGTGCCAGTTCTTTATTCTGTGAGTTAGCCCTGCCTAACACCTGGGACACAGGAACGGTGTCTCTTTCTTTCAGGAGATATTACTAAGCACCTACTGTGTGTCAGGCTGTTCTTACACATGTGTATATTCCAGCATGTAAAGCAGATTTTGCTATAATAAAGATGCGCAGTAAATGACTGTGCAATTGAACATACTCGTGTTTTATGAAAAGGAGAAACAAATGTATTTTTACCTTAATAACTACCTTACCTTTCCTTCTCAAAAAGGTGAACGGTAGTTTATCTTCTAGATTTAGTGTATACTTCACATTTGGAAACAACCCTCCGAGGCCCCGTCAGGGGAGCTAGCTACGTACTGACCTGCTCCTCCAATGCCAGGCACACACCACCGTGAGGATAAGGGTGCTGAGCACCATGACGAGCACCGGCACCAGGACCGCAGCCAAGGCGACATCTGCAAACACATCAAAGGCAGACTAGGGAAGGGAAAGCGGGAAGGTTCCCCAGGTCATCCCTTAAAGCTTTTGTGTCTCAAAAGCTACCGTTCACAATATTTATGAAATGAGGCCGGGCAAGTGTTGGTAATGGCAGAAGCCTTCACAGACACGTGGAAGTCTCTCACACTATTTGCTTCACCTTTGTACACGCTTAAAATTTTTCATTGTGACTTTTTAAATCACCAAGACAAACTGAAAGGCAAATAAAAAACTCAGAAAATATCTTTCTGAATATGTGGTAAAGGATTACTATCATTTATATATTACAGAACATCCAAGTCAAAAACAAACAATAGAAAAATCAGAGATGATTGAGCAATACAATGAAAAAACCCAAGTGACCATTCAACATGTTAGCATTACTAGTAATCACAGAAACAGAAGTTTAAGCAAGAATGAGATGCCATTTCTGTTTATCGAATTGGCAAATATTTATAACAATAATTGCTAGGAAAGGTTATTAGGAAACAGTTATTTTTATGGGACTTTAAATTGATACTTTCTGGATCATTTTGGGGCAATACGTATAAAAATCAATTACTTAGCAATTCCATGTCTAGAATTTATTCTTAGAAAAAAAATTAAGACAACATTCAAAGATGCATTTTTAAGATGGTCTGTTTCTGTATCTGCAAAAGAATGAAAAACTGGAAATAATCCAAATGCTCAACAATGAAAGGGAATAAATACATCATGGTGTCCTCATAGTAAAATATTATCCAGCAATTGGAAATGATATTGCAACATGATGGGGAAAATATTTATAGACAGGGGAAAGCAACAACGTAGTGTTACGTATAAAAAAAGCCAATGTGCATCAACAGGGCAGAAAGTGACAATGCTTGAGCCTGCAGGGACCAGGAGATCATTTAATCCCCTTATCTCCCTCCACAGATAAGGAAGTCTGGGCCCAGATACAGAAAATGGTCCACCTCAGGTCATTTGAGCCATCAGTTTCTTCCCTAATCTGGCAACCCTGTCCTGGCAACTGCTGATGCCTGCTGGGGGCTAAGCACCAGACACTGTGTTGGGCCTGACCCACAGCATCTATTGTACCCTTATAAATGTAGCCAAAAGAGAAAAAGAGGCTGCTGATACAGGAGAAGGAGAGGATAACGCATAACCTGAGGCCTCTGAGGGCAGAGGTGGATCAGCCCTGGGCAGGACTAGGAACTTCGTTCTTCAACGCAGCGGAAAGAGGGTACAGGTGAGTTTGCAGGCTCCACAGATCGGGAGCGTCCTTCTAATTGCTTCTACTTTCTTCATAAAGTTGAAGAGGTAACTAAGAGTAACTAAAGAATCTCTGGGTCAAGGGTTTGGAAAATATGGAAAAACGACTGTTGAGAACAGAAAGAGCTAACCAGAGAAACAAAATGACCATGGGCTGGTGCTGAGGGCCCCCCGGAGGGAGGATTCAGGAAGACACAGGGGCACAAATCTGATCATGATATGATTTTCTCCAGCATCACTCTCAGCCTGGATGTAAAAATGGAAAAGAAATGCATAAAACAGGCATCATCACTCAGGCTAGAAAGCACTAAAAATTCAGAAAAATAAATGTGCTTTATCCCTAAAAATGTATAACTGGAGAGAGAACCATCAGGTTCAGGTGGATACAGGTCGATTTAATCAGAGGTTTAAAAAATCTGCTTAAGTTCACAAAATAATAAAACATCTACACAGTACCATCCCACAGAAAAGGAGACAAGGAATCTTTAACTGGAAAGACCTCTACATTCTTTTATTCTTTTGAAGAATCCTAGCTCTGGAAGAAAATGCTTTAAGGATACTTTCAGTCTTGAGATTTTAAGATTCTATAATCAGATTTTAAGACGAGCAATACTTTAAATGGCTGTTCTTCCATCCAGGCATGTGGCCTGGAATTCTGCCCAAACAGATTTCTTCTGCAGACTGGTAAGAAGCTTTGTGGGACACTGAGATCTCGTCTCTAAGAAGTCTTGCTTCTCTTCAGCTTTTCCAGCAGCATGAGAAAGAAAATGGTCTGTTTAGAAAATACCTTAGAAGAATTGAAAGAAAGTGACATGTGGAAAGCTGGGAGAAAGTTATCTGCATCGGGCAAATTTTCAGAGAATGAATAAAGTTCTGTGTGGCACAAGTTAGTTGGAATGAATTACTTCCTCCTCGTCTCTGCATGGTCCTGAAAATGCTTTATCTGCCAACAGCGAAATTAATTCCTCTGACACTGATGGTTTTTTCTGAGTCCAACTGAAATTTTGTTTTTCAACAACTAGTAAAATCAAAGTACTATGTTTCATACATGTTAATACCTTATTTATCATTCATAAAACCTGAAAGTAAATCCTACTACATTTATATTTATAACCGGAAAAAACTGATGGTAAACATTTTAAAAACAGAGACCAAAGTTTTTTAATGAACATGTTAACTCACAGTACTTTTTAAAGTGTTAGTTTTCACCAAAACTTATTTTTCACCCCCCCTTCCCTTTTTGCCACCAAATTTTCTCTCCAACAAATTAATATATAACGAGAGGAAGAAAAAACGTTTGTTTCCTGCAATGGTTTTAGTTATTTTTATAAATAGAGACGTTTGGCTGTGGTGGGGAAAAAAATCACAAGAGAAGACCCAGAATATAGCAGCCATCTCTAAATATTTAAAGAACAATTCTACATGGCACTGGAGAAGAGAAATCAGAGCAATGCAATCAGTCTCTTCTCTAAGGTAAGGAGTAAACATTTTTGGCTCTTCTTAAAAAACACAGTTAAGAGGAAAAGAAGCTGAGGGTTTAAAAACCGGACGTGTTTCTGAAAATTGAAATTACAAGCAAAATAAAACACGACCCACGTAACGGGTGCTAATGTGGGGGCCTGGTACCTTTGGTTACATTCGGAGTCACGGTGGTGTTTCGGATATCAGGAGTGGCAGTTGTTTGCTCCGTCTGTGCAGGAAACTCATTGCTACTACGAGGCTGTAGTGGTTGAGTAAATTTGGGGGCTCGACCTTGAAAAAAGTTTCAAATACTCTTTATTCTTTTGTCTACAACAGCTTGATTAAAACAAAGTTCTTTTACAATGCTTTTAATATGTTTTTGGAAAATTATACCACAATCCAGGGACCACCGCATTCTCACACATGAAGCAGGCATACCTTTGGCTATTTTTGGAGGGGTTGTGGTGTTTCTGAGGTCATTGCTGTTTCGAGGAGGTGGAGTTTGAGTAAGTTTTGGAGGACGACCTTGAAAAACGGTTTAGAAAAGTTGAGACATTTTGCTTATGAGAGTCATAGTTAAAAACAGTCATTTAAATGTCTTCAACGTTCCCTAGAGTAGTTATTTCTGCTCAGCGATTTTAAATCTTGGAGAGCAATATGTCAGAAGGATAAATATACTATGCATTAAATGTACAAACTTACTAGGATTTCTCACTTTTTAAGATAATTATATTCTCTTAAAATAATTTCCTTAGCGAGGAGAAAACGGAGGAGGTGAATAATGTTTAAAGCTACAGAATTATCATCACAGTCTGACACACTACTCATTCAAGTCACTTAAGAAACATTTGAGGGCCCACTGCGTGGGGGCATTCTGGTAGGTTTTGGAGATACAATAGGAAACAAAGTATTAAAATATTATGTAATAGCGAGGGAAGTTATTTCTGCTTCTAATTTATTCAGAGGAAAAGGCACTTGGACTAAGCTTACTGTTATAATCATCAGTGTTTGTGATACAGTATATTATGCTACATGAGTCCTGATTAAAAATTAAGATTGAGACTATGCCTGAAAAAAATCACATTATATTATCTCATCGATGATATTCTTTCTTCTTCCACCTGTAACCTTTGAAACCATTCTGATACTAAGTTTTTAATAGAATAATTATTTCTTTGTAAAATTTCTTTAAGAAGATATTAAAATTAAAAGCTAAACACTCACATTGTCGTTTCTTATTTTCTCTGAGAACAGCAAAGCCATTTTAAATGAATCCAGTAAAAATTACATATCTTAAAACATACTATCACTTTACCTTTAGGAATAAACTGACATCCAAGAAGTTCAATTTTCATGGCAATTTTCTGCTGCCATTGGGTAGGATTCACTCTAATAAAACGTGCAATAATTGGTGGCAAAAAGTTATTACGCACATCCTGGTGATAATCTTTGTTTCCTTGAAATATCTTTAAAAAACAACAAAAAAATGGTACTTTACATCAGCAGAGGTCAGGGCTAAATTGTTCCACTGAAACATGTTTTTGTTTTTTTTTTTGCTCTGGGCCTTAAATGAGATCTGTAAAGTATGACAGTAAGAATTAATTTCTCACAAGATAAATGAATCGTAATTTGGACAAACTATTAAGAAACTGCACATTCTTCATCAAAAACTTATAAAAACATTGAATACGAAAATGATTTTAAGATGATTCAAACATAACAAAAATGTTAACTTGGCAATTTGGGAAGAGGGCTTTAATTTCAATGAGTCAGTTTAATTCCATTAATAAATCAGTAATTCTAGTGTAATTACCAACTATTTAAATATATTAATTTTCTTTTCAAAGTAAAGCATAAGTGAACATACAATATCTTAGAGGAAATGCTTTACTGTGTACTTTTCATAATTTTTCTTTCAGAAGAGAGAAAGTGAACGCACACTAAGGAATACATAAGTTATATACCTCCACCTACTGGATAAACTACATAAAGACACTTCCCACATTAACCATTTTCATCTTGTGTTGCTATCTGAACCAGAAAAGTGATTCTGAAACACTGCTCCCTGACGAATATAATGATCTTAGGTAAACAGCAACAAATGTATTATAGGTATCTAGATAAAAATACTATTTCAACAGACTATCCCATTCCCTCAACCATTTCAAGGAAATAATGCTAGTATGGAACACTGCAAGAGCTCTTATTTACAAAGCATTTTCATTTAATTAACTCAAATGTTCTTCATGACAGCCCGATGTAACAGGCAGAACTCAGAAAGCTGAAGCTCACAGAATGTAAATGGACTGCATAACCAGTCAATGATACGAGCAGTGACTTGAGTCTCTGTCTTCTGACTTAATTACAGGGCTCCACTAAGCAAAAAGTCCTTGCTCCTTCAGGCTAAATCACCTGGCTAGCTTCTAAAGACTATTACTAAATCGGTATCTGCCTAAAATCAAAGTACTTTCTATCTTATCAGTTCATGTTGCAGCAGATAAATAAATGTTTAGCTTTTCCATCAAGTCATGTCTGGATATTATGGCTGTTTTATTTTGGCTGGTTCACATAGCATTAGACTAAACTTCTAAGACGTGTTAATAGCCTTCATTTTCTACAAGGGCTGAAGTTGTAACAGTCTCCACCACAGATAGTTTCTTTACATGCAACTGAAGATTTAAGGGGAAACTCTCGACAGATCCTAGAAGTCTCTCTCTCTCTGCAGTTCTCTTCTTTATTTCCTCAGAAATAAAAGCAATTATTTGTTGTCTACTGTATTAGTGGAACAGGAACAATAGTTTAGACATAAAAACTAACCCTGAGATCTTACTCCACACTGGAGTTTCATTTTTATAGAAAACCTTAAAGGATAAAGATTTTATATAAACTAAGTAAAAAAGACTTGCTCTGTCTGATCTTTGACCATTTATTATAAGACCCTGTGTGTAAAGAGGTCTGTAAGGTGTCATGAGGATCAAAATGGAAATGGAAGTCAAAGTTCCCACTCTCTCCAAAGTTCCCACTCTCAAGGAACTTAAATTTTACTGGATATTACCACACACAAATATGGCAGCTATTCAAAAGCAACATGTTATCAAGTTGTATATACATTCCCATCTTTTTTTTTTTTTTTTTTTTGCTGGTTAAACATTTATTTTGAAAATTCATTTGGTGATTAGATGATAAACAGAAAATGAGCCAGTATCTTCTACTTTTTATCATTTCTTTAAGCTCTGAAAAACCACAATAAGACACAATGTCATACATATGGACAGAGTAATACAAACCAATGCTGAAAGAAGAGCTGGGGATGTTATTATTCTCTGAGTAGGTGTGATTCACCAGGACTTGGTCAAGGGCTTCAGGTTAGTACTATGAGCACCGCCTGTGTGCAAGGCACTTCAGAGCCGTGAATCTGAGCTTCTAACACCAGATTTCCGGAAGAGCCACCCACACAGCGGCCAATCAGGATTTCTATGCCAGTGGCCTGTGTGTCTCCTGGTTTATTTCCGGGGCCAGGAGCACTCCTTGCCTGAGGCTTGCTTCTTCCCCTCTGAGAAGTCATTTGCTCTGATGCAGATGCCATGCCAAGGGACAGTGACTCGTTCAACCCTCACCACTGGGTTGGCAGCATATCAGAGCTGAAGCTTTCAGCAGGGGGCTCTGGGCTTTGAAAGGAAGGACCACATTCTATTGTTCTTTAGGTACATTCCCATCTTCTGAAAAGAAAACCAAAAGCTGTCTCAGTCTGTATGTGCTCATGATGCATGTGTGCATGCTTATTTAGAAAGGGTGTGAAAACAGAATATACCAATTACTCTGGAGTTGGAGGTAGATGAGGGAGCAGATGGGCTAATGTAAGTGAGCCAAGAGACTGGTATTTTATACAATTCAATGTAAAGACTTCTACTTCTATCCAGGACACTAATAGAGACTAAATTTATTCTTTGACCTAAACATCTGAAAAAATCAGATACAATATATAAAACAATGGTTTTTAAACGTGGGACAAAAGGTAGTATAGGGCAATATTCCCTGAGAGAAGAGAAACACACGAGGTGAACCCTTCAATTGCCCCAATACTGTCTGGAGACAGCCTTCGTGTCTCAGTGAATTGAGAACACAAAGCTCAGAGATGGAGAGGCCAAGGCAGCTAGAATTTGCAAGACAGGGTATAGGAGAGAAAAGAACTGCAGAGAAAGAGAGACTTCTAGGATCTGTAGGGAGTTCTCCTTAAATCTTCAGTTCCATGTAAGGAAACTATCTGTGGATGGGAAAAGAACCACTGAAAAGGAGTCCTTTTCAGGGTTGGGAACAGCACATGTTACCAACAGATAGTGTGAAGAAAACTCATTTATACATGGGACTTTGGGTTGAGTACTTGGAACACTATTGTCTCTGTAGTAGAAAAAAAATCTGAACTAAAAGCGCTCAGGTCCTGCCTAACAAAGCTAAAATGTAAACCTTAAAAAGACCAAATAATTCCCAAGTAACCTAACTGCATACCAGAATAAAGCTAAAAATATTTGAGTAATAAAAAACACTAGCACCAAACAATGTAAAAGTTCACAATGTCTGGCAACCAATAAAAAATTACCAGGCATGTAAATATTTTACATAATACCCATCAACACAAAAAGACCCACATGGGAGCACCTAGGTGGCACAGTTAAGGGTCCAACTTTTGATTTTGATCTCACAGTTTGTGAGATCAAGTCCACGTCAGACTCTGTGCTGACAGCATGAAGCCTGCTTGGGGTTCTCCCTCCCTCTCCCTTGCATCCTCCCTGCTTGCTCCCGCTCTCCCCTCTCTCTCAAAATAAATAAACTTAAAAAAGAAAAAAGACCCACATGTGACACATTAATAGACAGAATTAGCAGATAAGGGCATTAAAAGAGTTATTATATACTCCATATGTTTTAGAGGTGGAAAAAAGCATGAGAATGTTCAGGAGAGACTTGAAAGAAATTTTTAAAAGCCCAAAACTGAAAATTTTGAGGTAAAAATACAACACAGAAGATAAAAATACACTGGACAGGATTAATAGATTAGATGTTACAGAACAGATTAGTGAACTTGAAGATAAAACAATAGAATTTTCCAAACTAGAACAAGGAGATTAAAAAAAAAAAAAAAATGTGTAGAGCACCAGTGAATTGTGAGACATCTGCAAGAGTCATAATATTCATGTAGTTAGAATTAGAGAAGCAACATATTTGAGAAAAAATGGCCCACAATTTTCCAAATTTGATGCAAATTATAACCAACAGATCCAAGAAGCTCAAAAAAGCCCAAGCAGAAGAAACACGAAGACAACTACACAAAGGTACATCATAATCAAACTGCTTAAAACAGATGATAAAAAGAAAATCTTAAAAGCAGCTAAGGAATAAAAAGGCACATTACCTATTGAGGAACAAAGGAATTCTCACTGGAAACAACGCATACCAGAAAACAATGGAGGGAAAAACTACATCAACCTAGGTTTCTATACTTAATGAAATTATCTTTCAAAAATGAAGCAAAAAAGAAAGTCTTTTTCAGAAATATAATTCAACGGTGCTAGATGTTTTTATAATAGGAGCATGGATAATTCTTATAATTTCAAAAAATTAACTATATTCCACAAGTATAACCAATATTCTACAAATAAGTACAGATGTGCTCAGAGTAAAAAGTAGCCAAGTTTGGGGTTAAGCAGAAGAAGATAAGTATAAAGACAATACGAGCCTCACCAAAGATGAAGGTCATGTGATATCAAACAGAAAAGAGGGAAGATGACCTTGAATAACAACGGAAGAGTTTAGATCCATATGACAGATTATAGGAAGCCCCTGGAGTTTTCTGACTAGAGAGATAAGAAAAGTGGTAACTGAAGATATATTAGCAAATCATACATATGATAGAGAACTGACAGCATCATATAGTTGAAATTAAACTCAGGGAAGTTTCACTAAAAAAAATTGTGCTTACAATTTCAATTCTAGGTGATAAGAAATCTACCCTCCTTGAGCACAAGGATTCGCCCAGTTATAAGATCTTTGTGGTGGATCACGAGCCAGAGGTACTTCCACCTACTCCCCATCCCTTATCATCTGCTCTGGACCATTTCTGCATTATCACAGTCTACTAACTAAAACAACAATTTCATAATTACCACAGAAGTTAAGAAAATTCTTCAGGTAGGAAAAAAAAAATAGAAGTTTCCTAAGACAAAATTTGGGGAGGTAATCTTGAAATGAACTTTCAAATCTATATCCTATACTATAATGTACTTTTGCCTTTAGCTTTTGTCTTTTGTCCCCCCTGGCCTACAGAAAAGCAATCTGGGAACAAAATTAGGCTCTCCATCATTCTTTGGATTAATAAGAAAATCTTAAGAAATTACAAGTTCATTTTTAGGATTTTTTTTTTAAGTTACCACTACTTACTCAAAGTCATTCATGTAGGCTCTATGCCCAAATTCACTCATTCATGTAGATTCTACGCCCAACGTGGGGCGTTGATCCTGAGATCAAGAGTCACATGCTCTACCACTGAGCCAGCCAGGCAGTCCTCCTTTTTAGAACTTCTTCATAAAGTATCTAAACAATTGAGTTAAAAATGTAGCGAAAAACATCAGGAAAGTACTTACCCTTAAAATAATTAAAAACGACCTGGAACCACTAAGAATTTCCTAACCACAGTTAGAAGAGTAAAGAAAGCTAAAAACCAACACAAGGTAAAATAACCAGAAGAAAGCAGAGGCCAAATGATAACCAACGTTAACATCACACAGGAGAGCTTCCTTGATTTTTGGTAAAGGCCCATTTTTAAAATAAAACCTTGATAATCATTTTACCTTATCCTGCTCCACACCAGGCTCTCTATACACCGTCCATCTCTGTCCATCATCGCTGTATAGAATTCTGTAGGCTGACACATAGTAATTGTGTTCCACCATGGTGGAGCCAGTGGTTACGATGCCTAAAGAACGCAGAGTGGCTTTCATTAGTGTGCACGGTCTGATCCTTGAAGTTTGTTCAGCATTGAAGCCCAAATACCTAAAGTGTACTGTCCAGACATTTTTGCCAGTAGCACATTACCGTCTCTGAGGGCCAGGTTTCATTATAATAGTAAATAAATCTTTGGTTCTGTTCCCTTGTAGAGACACATGAATTATGGGTGTACATAAGGAAAGGACTATTCTGTTTTGACAGCTTGTGTTCACATCACTGTAAAATGTATCTTACCTACCAAGTAACAACGACCCCCTGGGAAGGAACAGATTAAAACGATTCTTTTTTTCAGAACCAAATCGACATCAATCTTTAACAAAAATTACTTAACCCAATTCTAATCAATTATTCTAACCATCTGATGAACTGCTCCAAATAAATTTGTTTTCAGCACATGAAGAGTATTATTTATAACACTTAAAATGAACTCCTTGAACATAAATTTCTTTTAATGACTATAAGAGATGTCAAGATCACTTAAATGAAATAGTACCTTAAAAGAATCTTACTACAATGAAAAAGCAAAGTTAATAAAAATCAAATACCAACCCCTCTCCTCTGCCATGTTTCATAAAACCACCTACAGTAATATTTAACACCATACAATTACATTTGCAGTGACCTAATTTTCTATGAAAATCTTCGATGTTATCAGGTTTCTGAATAAAATCAGAACCAGGAATCATTCTAGAAAAGTATGTCTCCCAACCTGTTATCTTCTTTTCTTTATTCAGATCTATTTGTAACCACTGATACTCATCGGCGGCAAAAGCAGCCCAAGGAGGTCCGGGTTGCTTCAGCCTGGCTTTCTCAGGTTTCCAGCTGTTCTCCCGCCCTGTGTGGTCAGTCCACTCCAGCACAGACGATGCTGTTATCTGCGGATCGGCAATCACCCCGGATTCCATCCCCAGTGTGCCGTAACAGCCTGAAACGACAGAGACAGTAATGTGGTTTCCAGATATAAATTCAAAATCTGTATAAATGTGCTCATTGGAAACTTTCTATTGTACATGTAATTAATATATACTATGCTAATAACACACTGTAATACAGAAATTTCAAAAGTAGGCGATGTTCCTGGTTCTATGTCTTTGTGTCTTGTCAGGAAATGGACATATTTATTCACAAGCAATAGCCATTAGTTTAGCAGCAATGCATTATCCTCTTCCTGGGACATTGTCTTCAGACCAATGGATGACTCACTCCCTACTGCCTTCAGGTGTTTGCTCAGGTGTCACTTTCTCCACGAGGCCTTCCCTGACTCCACTTAAAACTCCAGACCAGTCCCTCCTGCACTGCCTATCCTCTTTTCTTGACTTACTTTTCTACATTTTCTATAATATTATAGAGTTATTTATAATTTATTTATAATTTATTATTTATTTATAATTTGTTTATCCACTGTTTCCTGTCAATCTCTCAATACCAGTATTTAAGCACCAGGAAAGGAGGATTTTGTTTATTCTGCTCACTTTTGTTTCACTAGCACCAGAACAGTGCCTGAAAAATCAAAGATGCTCATAAATATATTCTGTTGAATTAATTATTTCCTCAAACATAGTAAAAAAATCACCTTTCCTAAGGAACTTCCCAATAATATAAAACCTTCAGTTATTCCATCCATTGTATTAGTGTGACATATGAAAAAGTGCAAAAAAACAGCAATTGGCATACTGCATGACAGTGTTTAAAAAATATTAACAATTACACAATTATAGTAAGTTACAAAGTCCATGAAAGGCTTACCACTTGTCTTAAATGTAAAAAGACTTGTAGATAAGTGTCCCCTGAAAGAGAGAAAGGTTTTTCTTGGTGACACTCATATATTGACTTCCCCATATTTGTCTTAGTAAAACTTTTTCTTTTGTTTTTATTTTACTATACAAAGAACTAAGGATATTCTATGGCCATTAAACAACTGATACTGTTCTTAGCCAAAAAAAAAAAAAAAAAAAAAAAAAAAAAATCTGCTTTCAAAACAGCTTCTGAAATCAGAATAACAACTTCTGATCTCAGCATCAACAACTTTCTCTACAAGTATCTAGTGCCTGTATCACACATGAAATGTGCAAAGTATGCCCATGTAACCTTTAATATGTACTTATTTTCTTTATCTTTCATGGAAATAAACGGATTCCTCAAACTTTTATGTGTCATTTGCTTTTGTTGCAAGTACACTGTAACTCTCAGAGAATGAGGCTCAAGTTTCCTGGGATAAACAGAAAAAAAGCTGACTACAAATAAGAGAGCTTGCACTTGTTACAGGAATAAGCACAGCTCAGAACAAGTTTAAGCTGCAACCCAGCACATCTGGATTTCAAAGTAACAGGCAAGTTAAGTGCAGTGGGAAGAATGGAGGGGGAGGAGAACACGTGACTAGTTTACCAAGGACTCTAAAGAACCTGGGGGGATAAAATCATCAGTGTATGCTCCTGACTTCAGCACAACATTCAAACCATTATTCCAAATGGATGTGACCCACCCTTATTTTTTTCTTAAGGTATGAAAGGAAGAGAACTGATGAAAAAAATTCTTTCTAAAGGTAGAAGAGGGGAAAGGAATGAAAGAGTCTGCGTAAAATCATCTAGAAGAAACCAAGAGTAGAAGAAACCAAGAGATGGAAAGGTAGCTAAGTCTATACCAAGGATGGGCAAATGATAGCTCATACAGGGCCTGTTTTGTATGGCCAGGGAGCCAAAAATGGTTTCTGCATGGTTAAAAAGCTTTAAATGAACCGAAAAAGAGTAAGTGACCAGGGACATGTGGCACATAAAGCCCAATATATGTGCGAGCTGGTCCTTTGCAGAAGAAGTCTGCTGGCTCCTGTATTATACCGTCATGGACACGGATTATGCTCTCATCTTCTGAATGAAAACTGCCCTAGGACTTCTGAAGAGAAACTGGCCTGCTTTCAATTAGGCTTAGTATTACCTACAGGACTAAGACCATCTAAGAGGCAAGATTTATAAAAACAGATCCCAAGTATTACATTTCTATTTAATGTTTCAACTTTTCTTGCTTGTGATGCCTATTCGGTTTCACAAAACTGATCACTGTAGTGACCATAAAAATACATTCTTCAAATATTCTCTTTGGATTAGAGGAGGATTTGTAACACTACTACTTCTGATTTATGTCAAAATTTAATTTATACTGAAAAGTATTTCAGTTATCTCAATCCATCCTAGGTCACACAGGCTATAAGAAACAGAGCACTTATGCCTCCTGATCTTTAAAATGAAATAAAAATTTGGCCACAGACTTTTAGACCCTTACTCTTGAAACTATTTAAGCACTCAGGAAAGAACAAATCATCCTCCTAAATGACTACCTTTCTGATTGAGAACATGCCAAGGTAGTGAGACCTGGCCTATATTCTTCAGGATATTCAGACAATCAGCACACAAAGATGGGAGTGCTCACCCCACCATTGTGATTCCATGAACACCATTAACAGTGATGTTGCTCAGGTCTAACTAGTCACTATCCCACCCCTGCCCAACCCGCTTATCATCAATAACACATATACTTACACCACAGATGTGACGTTGTTAGCCAAAGAACTCTCATAATACGGGATACCTTTACTAATTACAACACTGATTTGGCCACCCAAAATGTTTGACACTACTCCTGCGTGCACACCAGCCATGCACAATGGTGAGGACTTGAAGAAAGGAGAAATAAAACGTTAGTATTTAATTTTCTTTGGGTAATTTATAAACAAGACACGTATGCTTCCTCAAGAAAGGAGTTGACCCAGGCAGTATTCTCAGTAAATATAGGATTATTGATGTGATAACAAAGAACAGACTTGTAGCACAAGAATGAAACATTACATAATACAAAAAAAAGTAATAATAATAATTCCTTGAAAATAAGATTAAAGATATACAATCGGTACACATCAACCTACTCTGGAGTTTAAAAAAAATAAAGTTAAATCACAACGTTAACATAAGTCTATGTTACTGCGACTTACATCTCTGTATCCATGAGGGATTGTTCCAGAGATCTCAGCAAAAGGAAGCAAACAACCAGCTGGGCAGTACTTACTGTGAAATGAAAACAAGTTCAAGGGTATATACAGTGTACTTTCTGGGGGAAAAGAACAAAAACCACATATTCATTTTTCAGCTCATTTAAAAAGTATAATCTCACTGCCCTAAGAGAAGCACCACTTCTAAAAAGCCCTTTTTTTTTTTTAGTTCATAATGAATGGTAGACATTTTTACTATATGATCTATTCATATTTAATATGAATTTAATAGCTACAAGCTATTCTATTTTGTGAATGAACCACAATTTATTTTACCAACATTCTACGGATCAAATTTAAGTTGACTTAAAATGTTTGGCATTTATTCATTTATTTACTCATTCACCCACCCATCTACCCACTCAACACATTTATCCGAATGTCTATTTTGTAGTCTGTTAAGTGCTGGGCTGTGCTAGGTACTGGGTTTACAAACATCAGCCAAATAAATATGCCCCCGTTTTCACTATGTCTATGCTCCAGAAGTCGGGGGAAGGACGTTAAACTGATACCTAAATGAGTAATTAGATTATGATTTTGCTACGAAGAAAAGGTGCTCCCTGAAATAAGTAGGAGAAAGCAAAGTTAATAGAAGTAAAAAGTAATACAAACATGCAGTAAATTTACTATGTGCCGAGCAGCCTTCTGAGTACCTCAGGTAACCCACACAAGAACCCTAATGGTAGATATCATTATTTTCCTCATTTTACAGATGAAGAAACTGAAAACAGTGTGCCCAGGTCCCGCAACTGGGAACTGCCAGATGGGCTCCCAAGTCTAAGTTTTTACACCAGGCTCTGCACTGCCTCAGTCAGGAAACAGGGCTCTGAGGAAGTGAAGCCTCAACAAAGGGAGGGCAATGCACCCTCATGGACAGGAACAGCAGGCCCATGAAGCAAGGGGGCCTGTGTGTGTGTCATCAACGGAGGATGACCAGTGCAGGTAGAGTACAGTGAGCACTGTAAAACTAAAAGGGTAACATTAGTTTGAGAGAAGCTGGAGAGGTAGGCAGGGGCCAGATCATGCAGAAGCCTTGGGAGCTATGGTGAAGAGTCTGGAATATATTTCTAAGTAAAAATGGGAAGTCAATTAAGGATTTTGACAGCTTATACACACAATCTGATTCATATTTCCAAAAAGGATTATTCTGGCTCCCGAGAAGAAAGAGACTGTAAGGAACTACGAGTGGAAGCTGAGACATCGTTAGGCTGGTAGTGCCATAGGCCAGGCAAGAGAGAACGGCAGTTTGCATTTGGGTGGTGATGACAGAGCTGAGAGGAGAGGCTACAAGACCCTCAGGCAGGGCTGGGTGCCACACACTGATGACAGAGCCACCTCTGCTGATCGGGATCCTCCCTGAGTGCTGAATAGAGTACCCATCCCTCACAGAACTATTCTGGAAGACAGAATAAAGGTTGTTCTTTGGGGAGTGGCAGAAAGCTGGGGGGAGGTTAGTGACATAGCTCTTACAAGATGGGAATAAATTTGCCAGGCAGAGAGTAAAGCGATTCTAGGCAAAAGTTCAAATAGCTCAGAGCAGTGTAAAGAATCCAGAGCTGTTTCAATATAAGTATGTAAGATGACATTGGAAAATTGGCCCAAGAGCTACTTGTGAAGGATCCCGAAACCAGGCTAAGGAATTTGGATGACATCTGCCCTAAGAAGGAACTCATGAAGATTTTAAAGTAGGGGAATGATCAGACATGTATTTTAGGATGTAATTTGGCAGCAACGTGAGTGGTGGAATAGAAGCCAGCAAAGGTTAGTCCCAGCCGAGACAAGAGACAAAGAAAGCAGCGAAACAGTAGTAGAAATGCTGCCTGGGCAAGAACACTGAAGAATTCAGTCCCAGCCAAAATCATTCTCTTCTCCTTTTTGAGAAAAGATAAGTAACGCCTCTAGCTTCATTAGCAGTTTTGCCAGGCTTTGAAAAGCAACTAGTTCTACTTTTAAAGTATATTAAATTATACTTTCATTGTAGAGAAGATCCAAATGCTACAATTAAAGCAAAATTTAAACATGGCCACTCAAGGGCTTTAAACAAGCTCTAATTTGCTGACATCTTAGAGCAATGATTATGTGTCAAGTGTGTGACACATACATTAATGTACATTATCTTTAGTGTATAAAGAATAATGATGAAGTAGATGAAGAATAACAGTGAAGGGAAAAAAGGTTACAAATACAGTCATACCTGAACTCAGGTTCCAAAAAACTGGATGCAGTGTCTAAACAAGTAATCAGATCTAGAAAAACAAAAACAAAAAACAGATTCAATAATACATACTTTTACTGAACACCAACTGTTTCCAAATCCCAAATCATATTGTTCTAAATTTTAAATCTCAACAGCTGTCAAGGTAGTACTAATAACTTTTTACAAATTTTCGTTGATCAGGATTTCCTTGATTTTAAAGTATCTTGACTTCTAGGGCTCTGTCTCTCCAATACTGTTTGCTACCACATCACCTCATTGAGTCCTGTATCAAAGTTACACAGATGAGTGTAATTTACAGACATAAAATGACTTCTACAAAATATAGCTCCTGAAAAAATAAAAACTTTTTCATTATTGTATAGCTTAAAAAACGATCCTTTGCTAGTTACACACAAGGAAAACAGTGACAAAAGAGAGGTGAATTGGGGCGCCTGGGTGGCTCAGTCGGTTAAGCGTCACGATCTCACGGTCCGTGAGTTCGAGCCCCACGTCGGGCTCTGTGCTGACAGCTCAGAGCCTGGAGCCTGTTTCGGATTCTGTGTCTCCCTCTCTCTCTGCCCCTCTCCCATTCATGCTCTGTCTCTCTCTGTCTCAAAAATAAATAAACGTTAAAAAAAAAAAAATTAAAAAAAAAAAAAAAGAGAGGTGAATTAATTTTGTTGCTCTAAGTAACTAAAATCTAGTCCATGGCCAGGACCAGCAGCACCAGCATCTTCTGGGAACTTAACAGCAATTCAAATTCTTGAATACCTTCCAGACTTACAGAATCTCTGGACGTGGATACTCAAAAATCTGCTTTAACAAATCCTCCAGGGAATTCTTAAGCACGCTAAAGCTGACGAAGCTCTAACCTAAATAAGACGGAACTTCAAAAATTTAACATTTCTATCTAGAAACCAAATCCGAGCAAGAGGTAACTTGTTTCGTTAAGACTTAGCTCACAGACTGGGTAAAACGTAGCTTTAGGTTCAAAGATGTCAATGGCTTCCTTCTGCTCTTAGCACAGAGGGCAGAGCTGTCAACATGGCCCACAGGTCTTGAGGTGCCTGGTCCCGCCTAAGTCTTGTTTTGTACCTGTGCACAGGTTTCTTGCCACATCCACCCTCTTTGGTTCCTTGGGTGCATATTGCTCTCTTGACCGAGAATGATTTTCTACTGTCCTTTAGCCTTGCTGGCTTAACTGCTGCATCCTCACAGAAGCTGTTCCTCACTTTCACAAGTCAAACACCTTTAGCACATGGTAGGCACCTAAGGCTTTTTGTTTGTTTTAATGAATAGGTGACTATTACATGTTGTCAAAGTACCACGTGTTATGTAAGAACAATCCGTTGACGTAATCACGGAGCTATAAGCAACATCATTTTACGATGCCTAGTCTATGGACAGAAAAGGCTTTTAGTCCTCATCTTTGTATCTATTGACAGCAATCACAGCATATGGCCTAACAGGAAGCTTTCAATCAACATTAATGAATAAAGGGATGAATAAAAGTCTGTGACTGTTGGCATGTTTGGCTAAGTCCATTCATGGATAGCCTGTATAGAGGAAAAACTAGGCCTTAAGGCAATCACAAAAGTAAGTGATTTACATATAAATTCTTGGCCAAACAAGTGAGCTGAGGGTGACAATACACTGATGAGAGAACACCCCACATGCATCCTAGCATGCTGACGGATACAAATGTTTGTTAAATTAATGGGCACCACAGCAAGCATAGCATCACTGATTATTCTAGCTTACAATTCTGAAGAAATTATCACCCAAACGAAATCTGAAAGACCTAGAGCTAGTAACTGTTATGCCAATAGAAAAGTGATTATTTTGAGAGTGATTACATGGATTCATATCTACACACCATAGACACTTGAATGATAATTAAATCTGTGTTTTAGGAGTTTAAGAGAATACATGCCTGGATAGGGGTTCACTAAGACCTGGCTGAATGACTGGGAAAAGCAGACACACTGAATTGCCTATACCCTAATTATTCCTAATTACTCCACACTGCATCAATGAGAACTGATTTTCTGCTTTCCTGCTCTACCAAAAGAGTTTCTAGCTTCTAAGATTAGAGGTTCAACTTCTAAAATTAACAGCCTGGGTTGCAAAGGTACCTGTGTGGTCCAACATGGCATTCAAGCCATAGGAAGACTGCCAGCTGGCCTCATTACCTTCAGGCCACATGCCAGAATGCTGGTCAACTATGGATATACTTGATCAAAACAGGGTTTTATTATAAGTCCATGCAGAACTGAAATTCCAGATTATGCCATGCATATGTATGCAACTCACTTGACCTTGCTTTCAAATTCCATGGAGGCTCAAAAGAGGTCCCTAGGAGGAAAATAGGAATTGAAAATGGACAGCTATGAGGAGAGCCAAGAAGACTAAAGACAGAGAAAGGAAATCATGATTACAAATATTGAGCTTTACAACTGCACAAAGGCAAAGAAAGAAAACATGGAGCAGGCAATTAAGAAGCTTTAAAACGTGTCTTTCCTGAAAGTTTTTCCCAAGTAAACAATCTTCCAGAAAACCACTATTACTACAAACCTTCTAGCTAATAAGAACACAGCTGAGGCAAGATAAATAGAACTCAAAAGAAACCATCTGCCTAAGAGACTTCTGATAGCAATGTATAAGAAATTATATAAATGGAACAGAAGAATCCAGAAATAAGTTCTAAATTTAAAGTCAGCTGATTTTGACAACGATGCCAAAACAACTCAGTGGGGAGGAAGAAAGGTCTTTTTAACAAACGGTGCTGTGAAAAGAGGATATCCACATGCATAAGAATGAAACTGGACCCCTACCTCAGATCCCATACAAAAATTAAAGGGGATCTAAATTTAAGAGCTAGCACTATAAAACTCTTAGAAGAAACTAGAGGTATAAATCTTGATCTTGGATTAAGCAATGTTTTCTTAGATATGATACCAAAAGCATTATAGTCACACAAAAATACGTTAATTGAATTCTATCAAAATTAAAAACTTCTGTACTTCAAAGAATGCTATCATGAAAGAGAAAGATAATCCACACAACGGGGGGAAAATATATGAAAATCATATAATCTGATAAGGACCTAGTATCCAGAATACATAAAGAATTATTTCAACTTGATTTTAAAAAAGACAATCAACCCAATTTAAAAATGAGCAAAGGATCTGAACAGACATTACTCCGAAAAAGACATACGAATGGCCAATAAGCACATAAAGATATTCAACATCATTAACCATCAGGAAAATGCAAATCAAAGTCACAATGAGATACCGCTTTATACCCACTGGGATGTCTAGAATCAGAAGGACAAATAGGACTTGGAGAAATTGGAACCCTCATGCACTTCCTGAGGGATTTTTAAATGGTGTAGCTGCTTTAGAAAAGAGTTTAGCAGTTTCTTAAAAAGAGATTCCATATGACCCAGCAATTCCACTATTAGTATATACACAAGAAAACTGAAAATATGTCCATACAACCCTTCACAAATGGTCATCAACTAATGAATGGAGAAACAAAATGGGATATATCTACACAATGAAATATTATTCAGCCATCAAAGGGAATAAAGTACTCATATATGCTACAACATGAACTCAAATACGCTAAGTGAAGATGCAAGTCAAAAAAGACCATACTGTCTGACTCCATTTATATGAAATGTCCAAAATAGGTAAATCTATAGAGAAAAAATCAGATTCGTGGTTACTGAGGACTGGAGAGGGAGAGGGTTAAGAGGTAGTGAATGGGAGATCACCACTACTGACTATGGGGTTTCTTTTGGGGTGATAAAAATGTTCTAAAATGGACTATAGTGGTGGCTACACAACTCTGAATATACTGAAAATCAGTCAAGTGTAGTGAGTAGGTGAATCATATGGCATAATAAAATGATAATAAAAAATTTTAAAGTGAAGAAAAAGATGCTATTATAAAAGCAGTAACAGTTTTCCTTTATATAGAGCACATCTGCATTGAGGGATGAAATAAAGCGTAGTAAAACAGTCAGGACTGGCAGTTCACTTATTTATTCATTTGTTCACTCAACAAATACTTAGGTAAGTATGTATGATGACCAGGTGTTGTTCTAGGTACTAGAAATAAAGCAAAGAACACTCAGACAAAAATCTCTGCATATAGGGAGTGTATGTACCTTGTGTGGGGTGATAAGAGAAAATAGACACGAGTATGAAATGGACATACTATTATTAGGTGATAAGTGCATTAGAAAAATAAAGAAAGGAAGGCAGTTACGAAAAGTTAAGGGGTTCCGATTTTAAGTAGCATGGTCAGGAAAGACCTTACTGAGAAGGTGGCAGGAGGTGAGGGAGTGAGGCATGAGGTACGTGGGTAACGGAGAATAGGCAGAGGAATCACAAAGGCCCTGAGGAGGGAGCACGCTCAGCATGGTGGCTGCCAGAGTGAACACTGGGAAGTAAAGTAAGCGATGAAGTCAGACAAGGAAAGAGAAGCCAAATCCTATAGGGTCCTGGAGGTAAGGACGTTGAACAAAGAGAGAGGAGACTTTCATTCTCATGCTCACCACTGGGCTGAGAGTAGGTTGAAGGGGAGATGGGGAAGAAACAAAGGTCAGCAAAAAAATCTCCTGCCATAATTGAGGTAACTTGAATCGGAGTGGCAGGAGTGGAGGTGTTGAGATGTAGTCCGATGCTGATATTTGTTCATATATATTCTGAGAAGTGGCCAATGGATATAAAGTTTGAGAGAGTCAAAGACAACTCTAAGGTTTCTGGCCTGAGAAAAGTGAAAGCTGAACTTACTATATGTAAAGTGTTTAGGCAGTGATCTTAATAATGATAAAGTACTCATCGCAAACTCAACTGTCATGCTAGATCCACTTTCAAAGTGCGAGACAGTATATAATTTGCTCCGTTCTTAACTAGGAGCTTCTGCATGGGATTAAAAAAAATCCAATATTAAATACATACGAGAGAGTATTTATAACATACATATTATTAACAAAACACTAAACAGAAGTTATAGGTTCTGGGCCATAGAGAGTGGCAGCAGTGGTGTGCAGAATACCCTCAGCGGTTCTGCGGAAGCTGACTGGCATTCTATTCTCTTTTCCTTATGCAGCCCAAGGGAGACCTGGCATCTGCAGTGTAGATGCTACACTAGTCTGAGCAGTACAGTCCAACCCAGAGTGAGTGTCATCATGATTCCTAGAAACAGAATTCCCCTAATATCTGCCACCTTCCTTAACCCTGGAAGGCTCTCTAGAAGACAAAGGCCTCAGGTAGGGTTTGAAGGTAGAATCATGCAATTGTGAGGAAGAACAGGAGAAAATGCAAGAACAAAGGCAAGCCAACAGTCAACAACAGGATGACAGATTTCAGTTTTCTTAATGAAAACACCAACATCAGACTTTCTAAGATAGCTCCCAACTTAGCAATACTACTGTCAGCCATAACTGATAACCTATGCACAAGTTTGTTTTTAATTTAAGTACAATTAAACATTTTTCCAGTACATAAAAACTGCACAGGCTGGGCTCCCTTATAATTGCCCCATGAAATATTTACTTAAACATGAGTCTAATGTTAACCCATACATAACACCATAGAAATATGAAATATTTTAGAAGTTCAAAAATCAATTAAAAAATAGCATACTGGTTACTATCTCAGGAATGTTTTCCATTCACAGCACTGGCCATTTCTGTGAATGCAAGATTATGAAATAGATTTAGATTTTCCCCCAATTAATACTCAGTTTTGTGTTACTGAATGAATTGAAAACACTCTCAGCAGTGTTAGCACTGTGACTAACAACAGAACACCAACTATATTAACTGCAGGGTATAATTTTCGTCCAGTGAAGGAAAGGTAGCTTGAGTACCTATATTCATTCTAACTCAAGAAAGCATAATGTATCATAACTAAGTTACTCTATTTGGCAGAAAGAAGAAAATATATGAAGACGACGACGTATATTCCTCTCCTTTATTTGCTCTAATGTTCTTTAACAAATTTCCCAGAGCCTGAAGGAACACGAAGTCATGCTTTCTAATTCACACTTTGTCAGCAATCTTGCACTGTAGGTGTGTAGGTACTTTGTTCAAGTGCTACAGGATGCAGGACAAGACTCTTCTTGTTGCTAAGTTCTCCCGCCAATATTACCATGTGACCTTGGGCCTAAGTCTTTGTTTCTGTGATAGGAACCTGGCATTAATCTGTACCATCTGCAATTTAGTGAAGGAAAACTTACCTATACAAGAGAACAGAATTTACTGTGATTCAGAATCAAATAACATTTACTCAGTGGCAGATATTAAATGAGGTATTTTACATCTTCTTTTATGTACTAAGATTAGAGATGAAATCTTATGTTTCTCTTAGAAATATTACACTGCCATCTATGGAAGCTGAGTCTACAGTAGGAGCTTAGATGAAAATAGTGAATGCTTCCTTAGGGACAAAGCAGGCATGACTGAGTTAAGTAATTAACAACTTAGGCTATAAGATGTACCTACATGTGGTGAATCAAACCCTCTTCACACCTAAATTCCTATACATGTATATTAAAAAAAAATACAAGAATATTAAAAATATATAAATATAAAATATATGGCATTAAGATATAAAATATTACATTATTAATATACACAAGATATTAAGATTAAAAGATTATAAAACATTAAAATTCTTCTGTGAACTACATGGTATCTAGGGCACTAATAAATACCATCAGTAAGAGCAGCAGTGAAAAATTATGTCATTGGGTAATGGAAGACACCACACAAACACGTACTTACTCCCTTCAAAGCATTGCTAACTCACTAAAAAAATGAAACACATACAAAACACTAAAATCATTAAGGCTCTTCAGGTTATCTGTCAATGTGGAATAAATTCTATCCCATAAATGGAATCACCTCTTTGGGTTAACAATCTCCTAGATTGTTTTTAAATGCTCTTTCTCTGCAAAATTGTTAAATTTACTGGTCAGCACCTTTCTTCTACAAATTGACACCAAAATACAGATATTTTCCTGCATGCATATACATTGCATAATGTACACAAACACAACACATATACATTTGTGTGTAAATAAGGATACATCTAAAAATATGCATATAAACTGAGACTTCATTAATAAAATCTTACTTAATAGTTTAAAAGTTTTAAAATGTTTGCCAGATATGACAATAACAAAAACTAGGGACATATCAGAAACACCAAAAACAGAAAACGAGCTTAGTACTCAAAATACAAAAGTTTGTATAAAAATTACTGTACAATTAAGGTAGCAAACAATCTTAACCCATGCTCTATTTTTAAAACCAAAACCATCCCATGGGAAAAAAAAAAAACATACAAAGCAAAACAAGAAAACACAAAACAACTCGTTACAGAAATCTGCACTCTGTTACAAAGTAGTCCTCTATTCTGCCCCATTTCATTTATAAGTTGATATAACCTAATGTAAGACAGAAAAAAGTGGAAAATATTTGCAAAGAAAAAAAATGTGGTTAAAGAAGGTAGCAATCAGAAAATTTTTAAACTATTGGTGTTAATTCTAGGAATAATCTAACATATAGCAACAATGATCCTGTCAAATGGGAATATTTCCTAGGCCCAGCTGTTGGTAACTTGTAAGCAGACTGTTATCAGATGGTAAGGGGTCAGCAAGCAATAAATAAACAAGTGTTTATGAATTCCAACTAGAAAGTACATTAATACCTACATTGGTTCGTCTTATTTCGCATGAAATTTTAAGCTATTTACTGTTTTTCCCAACAAAAAAAGTACAAACTTTAATATGACCACCACAAAATTCTGGACTGGTGAAATCTAAAACAAACAGGTTTAACATTAGTTTTTAAGTGATGCATTCACATTCTACAGAAGGAGAATCTATCAATTCCCCGCTGCGCGTGCACTCACAGACACACACGCCTGCTCCTCTCACTGATGACACATAACAAACACAGGCTGCCTTAAAGGACCTGAAGTCTTCCATGTAAATGCAGATGTATTTTCTGAGCTCACTGTCCTACAACTAAAATAACTTAAAAAAAAATTATGGCCCAGAGTCATCCCAGAAATGTTGAGTTTGTCCTAGAAGCTGGCTAATGTCGAACAGATTCAAAAACCAGGAATTTGGATCACTCACCTATAAAATTTATTTTATTTTCAAGTCCAGAGGTAAATGCTATTTTTAATTTTACATTTTAGAATGAAAATGTCGGTATCACTTATTACGATAGTGGATAAAAAGATCTGACTGACTCTGGACCTCTGAGCAGCTGCTTTTGCGTCTCTCAGTAGGACCAGCTGTAACTCAGGAGTTTCCCTCTATGGAACTTCTCACCGGTGGTTGCTAGCATGTCTAAGATGGCTCTAGGGTCTACATACTTCTTCAACTGCAGAAAGTCTAGTTGGAATTCGATGGAATTACACCAACTCAGAGTAGAAACACCAGTCCTCTAATAATTACTGCACGTGTTAATATTTTTGTCTTTCCTTGCTACCCAGAGGGGACACACAAAGACTTTTCACTGGTGTTTTCAATCTTTCAAAAATGAGGTTTACAGGTAAGAAAGAGATAACTGGCAATGGAAAAGATTGGAAACTACTGATCAAAAACCATTAAAAATAACAGTAATGGGGCGCCCGGGTGGCTTGGTCGGTTAAGCGTGTGACTTCGGCTCAGGTCGTGATCTCATGGTCCGTGAGTTCGAGCCCCTCGTCGGGCTCTGTGCTGACAGCTCAGAGCCTGGAGCCTGTTTCAGATTCTGTGTCTCCCTCTCTCTCTGCTCCTCCCCTGTTCATGCTCTGTCTCTCTCTGTCTCAAAAATAAATAAACGTTAAAAAAAAAATTTTTTTAAAAATAACAGAGTAATGAAACCTTAACTGGACACAAAAGTGAGGAGGACAAAGGTACAGTGTCCTAGATATGACCCCAGCATTGCAGCAGTTCAAAGATTCATACAAGAGGGCTTCTTTATGTCCAAAGCCTCTTACTACCACTTAAACTCATGTAGGAAGAACCTTAATTCTTTGAAATGTTTCCTTGGAGAACACAGGTCTGATTCTCAAGTCTTTAAGAAGAAATAGAATCTGGCTTAACTGTAGAGTCACATTTATAACAAGAACTCTTAATTCAGTCATTTCTGACCCAGTGTCCTCCAATAGCCTCTTAACTGGACTCCCTACTATTATTCTTCCCTGTCTTCAACTCATTCACAGAGTAGGGAAGGTCGTAAAAACAAACAAAAACACAAATCCAGTCATATCGCTACTACCCTGCTCTAACAGCTTCCATGTCCTCTTAGGAAAAAGCTCCAATCGTGACATTTTCTATAAGGCCCTGAATAACAGAGCCTACTCACCACTCAGTCAACTCCATGTTAGCTGCGCCAGATTCTTTTCCGGCTTCTCTGAAGCTCCTTCCACAGGGCCTTTGCATTTGCTGTTCTCCCTAGAATGTTCTTCTGTCTAGAACCTCCCAATTAATCCTTGGGTTCCCACTTAAAAGTGACTTCCTCAGAAGAGTTTGTCTTTTTACCAATCTTCCACTCCTCCAACACTTCTGGCCTCTTTTTTTTTTTTTTTTTTTTTTTGAATTTATTTTTGAGAGACAGAGTGAGACAGTGCATGAGGGGCAGAGACAGAAGGAGACAGAATCCGAAGCAGGTTCCAGGCTCTGAGCGAGCTGTCAACACAGAGCCCGATGCAGGGCTCCAAACCATGAACCATGAGATCATGACCTGAGCTGAAGTCGGACGCTCAACCAACGGAGCCACCCAGGCGCCCCATCTCTAGCCTCCTCTTGTCGGAATGTTTCCTTCATCATACTTATCATAACTGCAATTGAGTTACCATGTGTTTAAATTTTTTTTAGTGTTTAGTTTTGAGAGAGAAAGAGAGACAGAGTGTGAGTGGTGGAGGGACAGAGAAAGAGGGAGACACAGAATCTGAAGCAGGCTCCAAGCTGTCAGCCGAGAGCCTGATGCAGGGCTCAAACCCACAAACAGCAAGATCATGAGCTGAGCCAAAGTCAGATGCTTAACTGACTGAGTTACCAAGGTGCCTCGAATTACCATGTGTTTAATGCCTTTTCCCAACCTGTACTGTAAACGCCATGGAAGTATAACTAAGTCTTATTTACTGCTGTTTTCCCAGTGCCAGGCATACTGCAGGACATAAGGCATTGAAGGGAATATAATTTTGCAATGTGCTCTTGCATAAAGAAAATTCAACTACCTCACACAAAATTATGGCTCTATCAACAACACATAGTATAACATCAACAAGTGTTTGTGAGAGCTTAACAAATGAAGCTGTTGAAGAAAAATTTTTCATGATCTTTTCAATCCCAAATAGTCTAAATTTCTAGCTAGGATGCTAAGCTGGGGACGTGCAGTGATGTTCCTTGAAAATATTCACAGAATTTAGTGTGGCAGCAAGTTTCCTGGATGGAAACAAACTGAGGCTCTCAATCAAAGCCAATCAGTGTTCAAATGAATGAGTCATTAAAACTGTGTCTGAAAGGCCACCCAAGAAGAAATGGTGAGAAATTCAACCAGGGTTCTCTTGGAGTTAGCCAGTTCACTTCTAACTTCAAATCAAACAAACGCTTCATGGAAGATGCAAGGAAATGGAGAAACAGAAGCAAAAACTCAGGAGAGAGCTGTGAAATGAGGATTTCCCACGATTATGCCTCGGGAAAGTGTTACTATAAAGAAGTTCCTGATTATGGGAGATATTTCAAAAACTTTGGAAGCTGAGATTCACCTAACATAGTGATGTAACCATTTGAAATTCCATAAACATATGAAAGTCTACAACATAGAGAGTGTTATGTGAAAGCACTTTCAATTCTTAAACTTTAACACAGAGCTAGGTGTCTGTAGAACAAAAAGCTCCATAATGTAAATACCCAATTAAAAAACTTTTTTTTTATAGAGAGGGATACTTATTTTCAAGAAACCTTCAAGTCAATAAATAACAGAGAGAGAGGGGAAAATATGAGAAGAAAAACGATTTAAGCTGATATTGAGAGGAGGAAACTCAAGGAGAGTAAGGAGCAAATGAATTGAGTATTTTCTATCCTCTTACCTATCAACTCAAGACTTTCAAGAAGTATAATTGGAAGGATGGAAATGGACCATCATCTCTGTGTTTTCTAGCTCACTCTTTTGATGGTGGAGGAAATGAGTATGTGTGTGTGGGTATGGTGGTGAAAGGGGGAACATGTGTTTTGCACCCTACTATGCCATGTGCTTATAGACGCTACACGTAAATTACTAGATTGAGTACTCATAACCAAGCCATGGAGGCTAAAGATGTGAAATGACTGGTCAGAAATCCCCTAGCCGGCTCGTGACACTGGCAGGCGTGCTCCTCCTACAACGACACACTGCCTTACTTGTTCTGGTTCTGTCTTACTTCTGTCTGATTCGTTTAGCATGATGTTTCCAGTTTTTTTCTTTTCATTATTCCATCCAAATGAGTTTTCTTTCTCACTCTCTCAGAAGAGTTTTATTAGCTTTCCCACCTTCTGCCGTAGCTTAGAAATGGGGAAAAGTAGACCTTTCTTCCCAGAGAAGAGGGCTTCTCTCTCACATTCCAAATGACACTTTTAATGAGACCTGTAGTGTTTATCTCAAACCCACCAGAGCTGAGAAGGGAACAGCTTGCACTGCCCTCAGTCATTCCCATTGCCCAACACCCTCACACCTAGGAGCTTCTCGATTTTCCCATTTACACAATATTAGGTAACAGCTTTTTTTTTAATGTTTATCATTTTTGAGAGAGAGAGAGAGAGAGAGAGAGATGAGGGAGGGAGAGAGAGGGAGGGGGAGAGAGAGGGAGGGGGAGAGAGAGGGAG